>NC_045447.1:48590994-48599539 GCF_002776525.5 Piliocolobus tephrosceles
TTTTTTTTTTTTTTTTTTTGAGACAGAGTCTCCCTCTGTCACCCAGGCTGGAGTGCTGTGGCCCGATCTCAGCTCACTGCAAGCTCCGCCTCCCGGGTTCACGCCATTCTCCTGCCTCAGCCTCCCAGGTAGCTGGGACTACAGGCGCCCACCACCTCGCCTGGCTAGTTTTTTGTATTTTTTAGTAGAGACGGGGTTTCGCCGTGTTAGCCAGGATGGTCTCGATCTCCTGACCTCATGATCTGCCCGTCTCGGCTTCCCAAAGTGCTGGGATTACAGGCTTGAGCCACCGCGCCCGGCCTATTAGATGAATTTTCATATGAAGACAATTATCATTGTACTTTCCCATTGAATCTCTAGACACATTTGTTTGTCTTTGGGCAAATTTAGTATCTATTACTTTTTGGTTTAAGGAAAAGATATTTCATACTATTGAGATTCCATCTGTGCTTGTGAGTTTTGCTGACTTCTCCTGCTTCACTATGTGCAACGTATTCTACTTACCAGTCAAGGGAAACTTTTACAGCAAATTCAAGTGATCACAAGTGTTTGAGGGCCTTATAGAATTTTACTTTGTTATTCTCTCTCTGTATTATGACAGCTGTCAATACAATTCCTGTAAAAGTTCCACAAATACATTGAACAAGAGGTCTCATGCTTTCAGGTGTTAAAACATGTCCAATAATGACTTTAAAATGCCTTTTTAAAATGGTAGGTAGGTTCTTTTCTATCCAGGAGTAAGTTGTCTATCTCAGCTTCTCTTTTGTATGTATTGGTTCACTAGTTGAATCATTCAGGAGGTGTGTTGTGTTAATTTCTCTAAAGAGCAACTCAGATGTGGCAATATAAACAAGAATAATACATGTTCACTATCCTGGAGGAGTTTGTTGTGTTATATAATCTAAAATCTCATGAATGCAACCTCAATCTTCAGAAACTCCTTGAATTAACTGCTGCATCAAGAGAGAAAACATTAGGAAAGACATGAATAAGCCCCTAACAATGGGAGGCACAGTTTTGTGGGAAATGTTAGGATGTTAGAATCAGAGGGTAGTGTCTCTGCCCCTGGCTCTACCCCTGCTGCAAATGACTTTAGGTGAATCACTGTAATCTCTGGATTACAAAGTCCTCATTTGGACAATGGGAAGAGCTTATTAAATTATAGGGAGAATTAAGTTATGGAGAGGGTCAAAATAGCATTTTGCATATACTTTGTCTTTAATAAAATTGGCCAGAAATTATATTTGGATACCATCACTGCCACACATTCCCAAAGAGGAACTTATACTATACAAAGACTGCGTCTCAGTCAAGGCAAGTTTTAAGCAATTTTGCGCTTTTTATTTTGCTATTCTGGTGACTGTTGAACTACCTCATGACAGGACTGACTTATGAGTTGCTTTTCATTTTTGTTAAAATGCAGATAGGCAAAAAGAGAGCAACAGAAAATAAAACCAACAGGAAAGCAGGAAAAATGTGAAGCTTTGAAAGCTTAGGGACTCTCTATCATTTATTTCTGTGATGCAAAGCCAAACAGTGCCTAGCGCATACAGTTTACAATAAAATTTTGTTAAACTGAAAACAGACAAAAATGCCTGATGTCTCTGCTTTAATCTCTACAACGGCCAGAAAAACAGACTTCTTTTCTTCATTTTGGAAAAATGGGAAAACTTCAGAAATTATAGTTGATAATTAAATTTCGGAACTACTTACTGTTTGCTCTGCTGCTTTTAGGAAGAGCTGTTCTGCTGCATATGAAAATAAAAACAGGATCTAGAGAAATCCTGTTTAAATGGAAGAAACCAAATGGCACTGAATTCATCTGCATGTTGACACATTTTCCATAACATTCACTATAGTGGTAGGCAATTGTTAAGCTAGCTTCAAGGTTACTAGAAAATACAAAATGTTGCTTGTAAAATTCATAAACTACTGTAACAATGATGATCATGATAACAACAGCTACAACTATTTTGCAGTCAATCTGTGGCTATGTGTCAGACATCCTTAGGTATGTTTTACGTGTATAATATTTTTTATCCTTGTAAATTATGTAACAAACTAGATTCTATTATTTTCTATTGAAGATGAGGGAATTAAGGCACATGGTACTTTGGCAATTTGGCTAAAGTTACACAACTATTAAATAGAATAACTCGAATTTAAATTCAGACTGACTCTAGAGTCTATAACTGTAATGATTATGATGCAAAATGTGACAGCAGTTGAATGTCCTTGTGTTTGCTTCATAAATTCACATCTAATTTTCAAAAAGACAATAAAAATATCCTTGTTAGTGCTTGCTCCAAATTAATTTCAGTTATGCAACACAAGATAAGCCTCGTCACTACTGTGACCCCTACCCTATCCGATTGTTAACAGTGCCAGGTATCTGAGTTATCCTGAGTTCCCAGTGGTGCATTTGTATCGGTCTGCAACGGATTCAGTTCTTGTGTCCTCAGAAGAAAGAATGTGATGGAGGGACGTAAAGCAGAAGAAGGGACCGAGGTGAGGTGGAAGTTTATTTTTAAAAAGGCTTTAGAACAGGAAAGAAAGGAAAATTCACTTGGAATAGTCCCAAATGGGCACCTGAAGGTCAAAGAAATCATTTAACATTGATCTGAGGACTTTATGGGCTCACCTCTTTCCCATGATTCTTCCCTTAGGGTGGGCTTTCTGCATGCGCAGCGCCTTCCTTACCTCTGGGAATTGAGCATGCAGTGTGTTGAGAAAGTCGTCCACATGCCCATCAGAGGCTTTCTTCCCTTTTCTGGTGGAGTGTCCCCAAGTAGGTCATACTTCACCATTTTCTCTCTCAGTGCATATGCCCACATAGTTTCTTCTCCCTGGCATCTGCATTCAATTAACACTTTAATGTTAATAGCTGTGGATCATCAGGAGATTGTCTCTCCCTAGTGCCCTGGCTACTGCCGTGGAATTATCATTTTGCATTTTTAGACAGGCAGTGTAATAATTGTTGAATCACCTGACATTCCTACTGGGTGGGGGAAGAGCCCTCTCCTGCCCAGCTCACGCCTAACTACCTATAACACTATCCAACATACACACACTTCCAACAATCACACCCAGGCAGCATTAGCAATCTGAACCATTGTTAACGTATTTGTTCAAGCTTAAAGAATAAAGTCACTGCCTATCCATTTTTAATGTCAACTGAGATAAATATAGACCTGTTAGTAGTAAGATCACTGCCTAGCAACCTTTCTGCTAATCATAGCTTTGATATATACTGTGTATATTTTGAGACTTCTGAGATAAACTTTAACACAATTGTAAGAAATCTACCACTACAAGCTCCCAACACTGAAGAAGGATGTTTTTTAAGGTGTCTGCGTGATGTCTTATGGACTGATGATAAGTTTATACTCTCCCATCTCCTCACAGATGTTTATGATGACTTACATCAGAATGCCCAAAAGTATCACATAGGTATAAGAAAATTTATACCTCTATTAAGCTCACCAGTTATTAGATGTTTTATTTAGGTAAATTTCTAAATAGCTCCAACTTGAAGTTTCATCAGTGAAAAAATGAACTAAATTATCATCTCAGTGTTATTGGATAAAAAGTAGTTTTAAAAGGCAGCTGAGTGCCTGCCTTTTAAGAAGCTCAATAATTGATGGTGATAGTAAGGTTATTAATTTATTAGGAAGATATGAATTTTTTTTTACAAAGATGTTCTAAAGTGAGCAAGTGTTCTTTGTTGGGTTCTGTCTAGCAGTCTGGTTTATCAAGCATGAAATCTTGCAAAGGAAAAGAGCAATATATATGGAGTGAGAATATCCAGACATTAGTCCTGGCTCTTGTGTGACCTTGGAAAGGTCTTTTACTGAGTATGATCCTGCTTTTTGCAGCTGCCGAGGGATACTGGCCCTTATCTTTCTATCCTCCCTGACCTTACTCCCCTTCTGCTGACTTTTTCATTTGTTAGGGAACCTACCTAATGCTTTATTCCTGAGGGCATTTTCTTGGGGAAAGCTCCTTTTCTCCTACTCATTGTGGTCTTCTTCTGACTGACTTCCTCTCTCCATTCAAATTCTCATCTTAAATAGGACCTTTTCAAAGGGGTCTTCACTGGTCACCCTCAATAAACCTGAATTATCTCCAACTTTATTTGCTTCTTTACAATTATTATCTGAAATTGTCTTAGGTGTCACTCTTTTTACTTGATAATGTCTGTTATTTTTTATAGAATGACATCTCTATGAAAGCACAGACCTTGTCTATCTTATTTAGTGCATTATACCCAGACACAAAGTAGATTCTTAATGAATGTATGTTGAAGAAAGAATAATTACCCTGTCATTCTGAGACAATTAATATGAGAACAAATAAAATAACAGGTATGAAAGCATCTTCTGAACTGTAAAATACATTATAAGTTATTATTATTAGATGGATATTAACACTTTCATGTTACTTGCTCAGAGTTATATAGCTATTGTGTAGGAGAATTAGAACCCAGACAGTCTGACTTAAGGGCCTGTAGCCATAATTCTTTTTCTACAATTCATGTGCTGCTACAGAAGCTAGACAAGTTAATGAGTCCACCCTCTTCAAATAAAATCATTCTTTCTTTTATTGGCTCAAAAGGGTGGGTCAAAACTATTTTGGCCTATCAAAACTTCCAGTAGATAGAGCTCAACATGACCTGGGCATTTTTGAAACTTGTTTTAAGAACTTGATAGAGAATATTTATTTTTTCATGTCAGCTATGCTTTCTTTGATATAAGTGTCTCAGGATCATAACAGATTATTCTTCACTTTTCCCTTTCCATGCAAAGGACTCAGTGGTTGATAAAAAGTACAAAGGAACTAAACTACATGAAGCCTATAACTTGGCAAAAAAACTTTTCTATGACCTTCAGAGAGAAATGTGGCTATATTGAGGCTGATTTCCGTATTAAGGCATATTTGCCTGGAGCGAACTCTCTTAGGATTTCATTCGCAGCTGCTAGAAAGAAAATGACTTAAGAGAAGCCATATGTGCTTGTTTTATAATTGTTGCAGACACTGTTTGACAAAATTCAGGGTTTTTTAAACCTGAAATATTGTTTATATAACTAGCTTATATGAGTACCAGTTCTTAGAGTCTTTTTATGATATAATCAGGACATAATGTGTCCTGATTTTTTTCTTTATCTTTTGTAAATGTAATTTTATGTTCATTGGCTGTCTTATGTAGTTTCTATATAGTGTTTAGTATATATTACTTTTGGACCTGGAGCAAAGTTATCTGTTTGTTTCTTTATTAGTTGCTTTGTAAAGTTCGGCAGGAACATACAGCTCTGTATTACTAATATGCCATCTAGAAAATAATGACCATCTCTTGGGGAAGTTAAACCTTAGGTAATTCTCGAGATTTATTTTTGGTCAAATATGGTATTTAATAAAATAATAAGAACTTCATAATAATAAAATATTGGTAAATACATCTGAAAATGAAAACTTCAGATCTAAAGCAATAGGCCTGTTCATATTTTAGAAGAGGAGAGTACTTACAAAGTGGAACAATCAGAATGGTGAGAGAGCTGAAAAGCATCGTATCGCACTAACAAAACAGTGTCTTTAACCTAGGAAACAGGAGACTACAAGAAGACTTCCTCCTTTTCTCAGTATTTGAAGAAACATCATATTGCAGAGTATTTCAACTTCATGCTGTACAGTTGCAAAGTGGGAGTCACGGGAACACAGATTTCTTTCAGCCCCCTTTCTGACTCACTCTTTGGAGAGCAAGTGTGCTGTGTTGGGAGATGGTAAGATTCCCATTACTAGAAATGCAGAGAGAAGAGATATATAGAGATAGAAGACTGCTTAGTGGAGATGGTAGAGATACAAATACAGTTTTGGGGAGATTGACAAATAAACTTTAGATTACTCTTACATTCTGGCATTCAGTGGAATATGCATTAGCAGGGTCAGAGCACTGTATGGAACAAGACCTGAGATACAGAATTAATTCTTTTGGAGACCTTTGTGGGACCTTGGTCATATCATTTAGCACTGTTTTATTATCTGCAATATCAACTTTAGATCCAGCCCAGCACTCAGTGGTAACTGCATTTATGAGCACTTCTCTTGATAAGTTTCTGTTTGCCCTTAGTTGCCTGGGACTACTCAGAACCAGCAGTGCCCAGTAGGGTTCCCCAAACCAATGTCAGGGGCTGTGTGGGCCCCACTCTTTGATTTGCTTCTGAATTCTCTCTGAACTCTACCTCCATGGACAAGGTGGAACAGATGCTCCAGTGAGCTCCCGGACCAACACATATGTCATTTTCTAAGGGTCCTGTATTTGAGCTCAGGTCTGGCAAGTTGATGGCCACAGTGGACAGCTTGATATTTCTTTGGACAAATTGAATGAGATTTGGCTTTCTGAATTTTACTGCCATACTGGTTCTCACTCATGCTAGACACAGGATGAGTTTAGGCTCTGGATTGCTTGTAGTCCACTGTGAAACCTTGAGCTAAAGCCATGTATGTGGCTTCATGTTTAAGTTCCCACTCATCCATATTTCAACCTTAGTTTAGCCTCCAGGGTATAGCAACCAAGAGCGGCAGTGCTGGAAACAGGCATCCTTTACCCTGTGCACCTTCTGTTACTGGCACTCAAGCTGGCCACCTCACCATGTACGCAGTCTCTGTGCCACATTCTCTGTGTAGCAGTAGAGCCTATGTCTTCCAAGGACTTTCAAGATTTGCTCCTCAAATGCAATAGGACTGTCCAGTTGACATTCTTTCATCCAATAGATGCAGTGACATTGTGTTTTCCCATGTCAGTCTTAAGTCATGCTGGATAAAGAACAGACTTTCCTGGTGTGAATGAAACTGCTTGTTACTCTGATCATGGATCCCTTGCCTGTTCTTTCCATTGTTGATTGTGTGTGGGAAGCAGAGGTATGATTAACATTGAAATACGTTATCTTCTAAGAAAGCAGTGGTCAAGACCTAGAGTTCAAGAGAATATATTATTTGAAAATGTTTTCTTTTATGTTACATAAAATTATAAATGGCACATTTAACATTATCAGAAAATGAATTTTCACTTACAGTTTACTGTTTTATCTGGATAAAACTTGAATTTGTAGTCATTGTCAACAATGCTCAATAATAATTTCTGAGAGAGTCAATAGAAGTCAGTATTTCTGGGTAACACACTAGATACTGCAGCATTATAAAACAGGGAATCAACTTAAATTCCCACCAGTGACAGAATGGATAAAGAAAATGCGATGCGTATACACCATGGAATACTATCCAGTCATAAAAAAGAACAAGATCATGTCTTTTGTAGGAACATGTATGAAGCTGGAAGCCATTATCCTTAGCAAATGAATGCAAGAACAAGAAACCAAGTACTGCAGGGTCTCACTTGTAAGCGGGAGCTAAATGATAAGAACACATAGAAGGAAACAACACAAAGAAGGAAACAACAGACACAGGGGTCTACTTGAGGGTGGAGGATGGGAGGAGGGAGAGAAGCAGAAAAGACAACTATTGGGTGCTGGGCTTAATACTTGGGTAATGAAATAATCTGTACAATAGAGCTTCATAATACAAGTTTACCTATGTAGCAAACCTTCACATGTGCCCCAAACCTAAAATAAAACTTTAAAAACACATAAATAAAATTTAAAAAGAAATTATGTAATTAGCATTAAATAAATGGTATTGAGAACTATAAGGACAACAAGTTTTATATTTTTTAATATTAGCAGGTGGTATAAAGCCATGACATTATGGATAATAACAGTGTTGTTTTTCTCAAGAAGGGAGATGTGAAATTAATCAGAGATAGCATATTTCACAGTACAGAGTGTAAGAGAGAATTTATAAACTGGAAGAGGAAGAGGTGGTACTTGGGCACTATGAAGAATCTTCATGTCCACTGAATGAACAATAAATAAACATGGAAATATCTCTTCTTTACCCATTATTCTACTTCATCATCAATAAATTACTACATTTAATAGGCATCCATGAGTTTCCTACTACATTTTTAATCGAATTGTTTATAGAAATGAGAGCCTCACAGAAATTATTTTCTCAGGGCACCACATGTCCTAAGAATGGCACTGATCATTTATTTCAAAAATTGGCCTTGATTCTGTAAAATGTCCCTTTACTCTAAAAGGCTATGCTTCTGTATGTGCATTTTGTTATCTATTTCATAAATATGTTTGGAATCATTTTCAGTAAACTTTTTTTTTTTTTTTTTTTTGAGGCGGAGTCTTGCTCTGTCACCGGGTCTGGAGTGCAGTGGCTGGATCTCAGCTCACTGCAAGCTCCGCCTCCCGGGTTTATGCCATTCTCCTGCCTCAGCCTCCCGAGTAGCTGAGACTACAGGCGCCCGCCACCTCGCCCAGCTGGTTTTTGTATTTTTAGTAGAGAAGGGGTTTCACCGTGTTAGCCAGGATGGTCTCCATCTCCTGACCTCGTGATCCGCCCATCTCGGCCTCCCAAAGTGCTGGGATTACAGGCTTGAGCCACCGTGCCCGGCCCATTTTCAGTAAACTTAATAAGCAAA
>NC_045447.1:48599549-48733453 GCF_002776525.5 Piliocolobus tephrosceles
TGAGAATAGTGATTGGATCTTGGCCTAGTCTGTTAACTTTACTACTTCACTGGCAAACAAGCTATGCAAAGGATTCTTATACGAATGCAAAAATAAATGATGGCAGAGGTGGATGTCACTTCAAGATTTTTAGTTCCCTGTGAAGACATGGCTAAAGTTTAGGTATTCACCAGAAGTACAGAATCGTCCATGTTAGATTCTGGGAGAGCTAGTTATTATACTACTTTACATGAGAGTCTGAAAAGGGCCTTCTTCACTACCATAACCACAGACACACAGTTAGCCAATGGGCTTCTTGCTGCACAATTCAACACTCTCAAGAGTTTCTCAATCGGGCCTACCCATGGCCTACCCTATAGATAGTGACGTTTTCATTTACACAAGTCCCTTTCATTTTAATATGGGTCCAATAGGAGTCTCTTAAATTGAAAGAACCCTAAGAACAATTAAAATATGAAGGAATATGTCAAGGATTAAAATTGCCCAGCTTTTTATGCGTTCCTCACCAATAAGACAAGTTAACTCTATACTTTCAACCAAAGACTAATGGGTATAATCACTATTTAATATAAGTATCTCTGATGCCAAGATGTTATTTCCCCTGAAGCATGAAGCATGATGTTACTAGGGGCAGATGAGAGAAGATGTAGCAGCCATGAGTGTTGGCATTGAATCTGGAGTAGGAGTTGGAGACTTGTGAGGAGTTATAGGAGAAAAGGTGATATAGTAGCTCCAATGATGTCTCCAAACTAACATATCAGGTTTCATACTGAAATATGAGGAACCAGAGATTTAGAGATTGCATAGAATAGAGTAGATATGTATGTGTTTGGGTGTCAGACAATTTGACTTTAAACCTCGTTTACTATTTACTGGCTGTGTCATACAGAACATAGCTGCCATCTATGGTTGTGTAGGTTGTGTGCTGTCCAAATTTTCTCAGCCAGTAAGGATTCAGTCAGTGATCTTGCCAAGAGTTGCTCAGGGCTGCTTCTGCCTAGAAGTAGGGAAGCCTTTTTCTCATTCCCAAAAAGGTACTATGCATCCTGAGGGTGATAGTTAACCTCTCTGAGTCTCAATTTCCTCATGATAATATTTACCTTGTAGGGTTGTTGTGAAGAGTACAGATAATGTGTGTGAAAAGCCTCCAATTATGTAGACACCTAATTTAGAGGCTGTTAGACTAATAGGAATCTTGCTTTGTGCTCATCTCTGTGTGTGGGCACATGGGGGATTATAGCACAATATTGTCTTCTGGAATATTATGAATTATGTGTTGAAAGCAAAATTTTCACATTAGCCATGTTGAGGGGGAGAAGTCTGGGTTGCCAAGGGAATCAAGTAAAGTGTCATGACAGAATCTGAGGCATTTTATTCTGTGCACAATTATACCTCCATTTAAATAAATGCTTTAAAAAATATCCTCTGTTTTGGAGCATTCATATTCATTATGATTAATACTATGCAAAATAGCCCTTAAAAAGAAGCCTGAGATGAAATGTAGCAACATGTTAACAGAATAGAGGGAGCACAGAGAAGAGGACTCTAGAGTTAGACAGACCATGGCTTAGACCTTTGCTCTGGTCCTTACCAGCCTCATGCTCTTTAACAAGTTCTTCCTGAGATGCAGCTTCATCAGTAGAAGTAGATTATGTAATAAAACCTATCATATCTTTTGCTGTGAGAATTGAATGAGATCATGAAATAAATAACTGTAACCTATTAATAGTATTATTATCATATTAAGCAGAAGCACTAAAGGTGATTGACTTTATACATTTCTGAATTTTCGGTTTCTCTGGAATGAGCATAAATTGTCTTTATAACAGAGAAATATAAACTTAATTTTTAAAGCATTTCAGTGAGATACAAACTGTGATTGTATGCATGTAGGAAATATGTTTCAGAATCAAAAGCAATTGCACTGTCTCAAGGCTACACCTGTCCGATGAAGCACAGAGTTCTGTCTTAAGTTTATCTTTTTTTCAAGTGGACACTTCCATGAAGCTATGTTGAATCTACTGAGTTTTTATCTAAATCACTGAAGAGAGGAAGGAGTGAGTGTCTAGGTTAAGGATGCCAGTTTTGTTTGTTTGTTTGTTTGTTTGTTTTGGTTGGGGAGGGGGCAGAAGAACAGAGCACAAAGGTAAATTTGAATTTCAGATCACTAGTAAATTTATTTTTTAGTTTAAGTATGTTTTCATGTATTTTTTTTTAGTATAGATATGCCCCCATACAGTATTGAGATATACCCCAAAATAGTACTTATTGTTTATCCTAAATAGAAATTTAAATTGGCATTCTGTATTTTTTCTGGTAACCCTATTCAAAAGCTTACACTTTGCAAAACTAGCACCCTTTATCTTTCCGGAGGCAACGCAGCTCTCTCAGACCTGCTGAGATAAGGTCTCCCTACGCTTCCCAAAGAGAGAACAGAATGGGCCACCAAGGCCATCAATATTCTTCTCCTTACTCAAGGAATAACCAGATTATAAAAATGGTAAAACAAAACCAAAATATTAAGCAGAGGTTGAAGAGGATGACGGTCTGACATAAAGGCTCCATGTCTGTTGCAGCAACTTGAAATACTGAGGAAGCGATGGAACCAAGAGGTTGTTTAAATTTAACATAAGCAAGGCTAGTAATCGCTTGGAACAGTCTTTCAAATAAATTTTACAAGGCAAGCATACATGCATTTCCTCTAAAGAGGTCAAGGTGTGAAAGAAATAATTCTTCACATGCACAAACCTAGGTAACAATGCTGATATTAGGAATCAGGGTGGAAAGCGTAGTGCAAAAGGGTCTGTGGGCTGTCAACATTTGGAATCTCAAATGAGGTATGTGAATCTGAAGCATGTTTGAGACCAGGAGCACTAAATGCTGCCAGTAAGAGATATCTATGTGTGGCTTTCATAGTGCCACATAATATGTTTTTGAAATGTTCATGGCTCATATACTGAAGTTAAGGTAGTTTTTATATAGGTAAAGGTTTGAACAGTAAAAGAACTCTTCAGGTTAGGAATTACCTGTGAAAAGAACTGATAGCATATTATTTGAATGCTAATTTGTTGCTTGAAAAAATGCTGCATTATGAAAAGATGGAAGGTAATCCCCATTCTACTTTCAATTACAAATGTTTTCCATTTGGGTGAAGGAGAAGTTAGGTTTAGAATCCCTGTTGCTTTATTTTTTATTTTCATTGTGTAAGCATTCTTCAAACACCTTCGGAAGAATTGCTTTTGTGTAATAGTTTACAAATAATTATGTAGAAAGATTATGAAAGTCTAATATTTAAGATTTGTAACCTACTGCTTTGGAAAAAAAATGTCTTCTTTGGGAGTGATTATGAAACAGCTTTAACATATATTTATGTGCAAAATATTTTGTCTTTTACTATATTTTGGTAAGAGGGAGTTTTTAGAGCAATTAATAATGCATTAGATGACAGCTTATCATTGCTTTTTTTAATCAAATGTCTCACTGCACCACTTTGTAATTTCACTCTCAGCCATCTGCCAAGTTAGGTACTTTCACCACGTATTGTTTTATATATGTGTCCTACTTTGAAACTCTCAATGTTTTTTTGGCTTTGTTTTCTACTGACACAAAATTCAAATAACTGAATGTGCGAATGTTCCATATTTTTGTACAAATATAAGTATCACAGAAAATATACATACATTTATTACTTGAGAAATACTAGTCTTTAAGCTTTGTTTAGTTGAGTGCTTACTTCTTGATATAGTAATATTAATATTTCTTAGTGGAATGCTTTTTATACCTGGAAAAAATTCTAAGATTTTCCTTGACTTTTGATTATCTCCAGCTATGGTGAATAACAGTATGTTTTCTGCACCCACTGCTGATAGGCCATTCCTACAAATACGGCATCAGGAAGTGAACAGGATAAAATTATTGTTCCTCATG
Organism: Piliocolobus tephrosceles; assembly: GCF_002776525.5. Lineage (NCBI taxonomy): Eukaryota > Metazoa > Chordata > Mammalia > Primates > Cercopithecidae > Piliocolobus > Piliocolobus tephrosceles. Next base: position 48,603,477 of record NC_045447.1, read on the forward strand.
TCTACATGGTAAACATGAGTGGCATAATCAATATTCTAAGAGATGATATATAACGGAGGTCTCCAACACCCAGGCCATGGACTGGTAGTGGTCCATGGCTTGGTAGCAACCAGGCCACACAGCAGGAGATGAGTGGCAGGGGAGGGAAACTTCATCTGGATTTACAGCTGCTGCCCATCATTCTTTCACGTTACTGCCTGAGCTCCGCCTCTTGCCAGATCAGTAATGGCTTTAGATTCTCACAGGAGCACGGACTGTATTGTGAAGCTCACATGAAAGGGATCTAGGTTGCATGCTCCTTATGAGAATTTAATGCCTGATGATCTGTCACTGTCCCCCAGCACCCCCAGATAGGACTGTCTCATTGCAGGAAAACAAGCTCAGGGCTCCTACTGATTCTACTTTATGGTGAGTTGTATAATTATTTTATTATATACTGTAATGTAGCAATAATAGAAATAAAGTGCACAATAAAAGTAATAAAAGTGAATCATTCTGAAACCATCCCCCAAACCCCTGGTCTGTGGGAAAATTGTCTTCCACAGAACCGGTCCATGGTACCAAAAAGGTTGGGGACCACTGATGTATATGACAGAGAGTGCCTGCTAACATTTATTGAACACTGTGGTAGGCTATAAAATGCTCCCACCCCACCAAAAGTATGCCTGTAGTGTAATCCCTGGAACCTGTAAATGTTACCTTATTTAGAAAAAAAGGTCTTTTCAGATATAATCAAACTAAGAATCTTGAGATGAGAAGAATATTTTCCTGCATTATCTGAGTGGACACTAAATACCATCACAAATGACAGTATAGGAGAGAAACAGAAAGGAGGAGACATACACAGAAGAGAAGAAAGCTTTGTAAATGTAGAGAGATTGGAGTGATGTGGGCTCAAGCCAAAGAATGCCAGCAGCCACCAGGAGCAAGAAGAGACAAGAAACTGAGTCTTCCCTAGAGTATCTGAAGGTAACATGGCCCTGCCAACACCCTGATTCCAGGCCAGTGAAATTCATGGTGAACTTCTGGCCTCCGGAACTGTGAGAAAATATTTCCGTTGTTTTAAGCCATCAAGTTTGTGGTAATATTTTAAGGCAGCCTCAGGCATCTTATGTAGAAAATGGCTATGTTCTAGGTATAAATATGTGGTAGGTATTTTTGTTATGTTGTTCTATTTATTCTTCAGGATTACTTGTATTATGAGGAAGATTATTTCTTGTCTTAATTTTATAGAAGAGGAAAATGCAACTGATATAACTTGCCTAAGGCCCCACAACTGGAGAGCAGCAGGGTCAAGATACAAAAGCTTATCTCTCTGGTCCCGAAGCTCGTGGTACATTTAACTACTCATATTTTGCTCACTAATATACCATTACTTTAAACACTACCTGGAATACTGATGGCCTCATCTTTAAGGGATTTACTGTCAAGTTTCCTAAGTAGTAATGGAAAGAACAGAGAACCATTTCCTTATATAATAAAGCTTTCATCATTACTTGCAATGAAGAAAATATTCAACAAAAATCTCTTGTATCTGTGTATTCCTTTATTTACCACTATATTATATTTTCACACAAATTTGGCCAGTTAAATATTGAGCAACCCATTAGGAAGGCTTTAAAACTGGTTGTTATTAAACATATAGCGCACACACACACACACAGAAACACAAACATCCTGGTGTACATATAGGTTTCCCAAAGCCTTGACAGGTGGAGTTTGTCTTCATGAAAATATCAGTTTTGCTCACTAGATCAAATTTGGGAAAGCCTGTTTGTTAACAAGGAAAATAATCAGTTTTCATTTTACATTACCTAAGAAAAGAATAAAAATCAGAATGAAAACGTTAAGCAACATGTACACATTAAATGTATTCATTATAAAATGACCACATGTATGCATTTCTGTTTCAAATGGTTTCCTATTTTAAAGTGATAGAAACTATAGTAATGTGCTTCTTTTTCTCCATCACCTTTCATTTTGCTTGTAATATCCTGAGAAAGCACGTTCAAATCTAGATCTAATTTTGTTATTAATGTCTTATCAAATTAGGTGCAGAGTTTACCAGGCTTTCGTAAATTACAAATCAGTCCTACGAGCTTCACTGTCCCAGCTCATTAATATACCTTCCTGCCTTCAGTTTTACTCCAGTTCTCAGGCCAGTATGACTTTGAGTGAGAAGTTCTCTGTTTTGTGATTTAGAAGGTACTCTTTAGTGCATCTAGATAGAATTAATAGGTAGGGTGCACTTCGTCCAGGTAAATCTGAGCAATGACTACAACAGTTCTTCACTGTAGACATGAAAATATTCATTAAAATTAAATGAACCCATTTAAAAGAAGATAAAGAAATGCTATATTAAGTGGAGAAGCTGAGAAAACTAGATTGCTACATGCAAAAGAATGAAACTGGACCCTTATCTTACACATCATGCACAAAAATCAATGCAAAATGTATAAAAGACCTAAATGTAATACCATGAAATGTAAGACCTAAATGAAAGATGATGAAATTTCTAGAAAACCACAGAGAGGAAAAACTTCTTGACATTGGTCTTGCAATGATTCCTTGAATATCACACTAAAAGCTCAGACTACAAAAGCAAAAATAAGTAAATGGGACTACACCAAACTTAAAAGTTTATGGATAGTAAAATGGTTTGGATTTGTGTCCTGCCCAAATCTCATGTTGAATTGTAATCCCCAGTGTTGGAGGAGGGACCTGGTGGAAGGTGATAGGATCATGGGAGTGGACTTCTCCCTTGCTGTCCTTGTGATAGTGAGTGAGTTCTCATGGGATTTGCTTGTTTAAAGGTGTTTAGCACTTCCAGCTTTTCTCTTTTCCTCCTTCTTTGACCATGTAAAATGTGCCTGTTTCCCCATCACCTTTTGCCATGATTGTAAGTTTTCTGTGGTCTCCTGAGCCATGCTTTCTGTACAGCCTATGGAACTGTGAGTCAATTCAACCTCTGTTCTTTATAAATTACCCAGTCGTAGGTAGTTCTTTATAGCAATGTGAGAATGGACTAATGGAAACAATCAACAAAACGAAAAGGACAGTATACAGGTTGGAAAATAAATATTTGCAAATTACATATCTGGTAGTGTCATGGGTGAAAATTGATTGACCATATATGTTTGAATTTATTCTGGGCTTTCTATTCTGTTCTATTGTCTATGTGTCTGTTTTTATGCCCGTACCTTACTGTTTGTTTACCGTAGCTTTCTAATATAATTTTAAATCAAGAAATGTGATGACTCCAGCTTGGTTTTTCTTTCTCTGTACTGCTTTGGCTGTTTGTGTGTGTGTGTGTGTGTGTGTATGTTCATACAAATTTTAGAATTCTTTTTATATTTTGATGAATGCTATTGGAATTTTGATAGGAATTTCACTAAATCTGTATATTGCTTTGAGCATTATGAATATTTTAACAGTATTAATCCTTCCTATCCATGTACTTGGGATATCTTTTCATTTATTTGTGTCTTTAATTCCTTTATATTAATGTTTTATAGTTTTCAGTGTGTGAATCTTTCTGCTCATTGGTTAAATTTATTTGTAGGTATTTATTTTTTGATGCTGTTATAAATGAAATTGTTTTCTTGATTTCTTTTCCAACTAGGTTGGTATTTGCGTGTAAATATGTGAAAATGCAACTGATTTTTGTATGTTGATTTTGTATCCTGCAACTTTACTGAATTCATTTATTATTTCTTACAGATTTTCTGGTATGTGAAATATTTGGGGTTTCCTACATATGGGATCATGTCATCTGCAAATAAAGATAATCTCAATTATTTCTTTCTTCTTTGGATGCTTTCATTTTTTTTTTCTGGAGTGATTTCCTCCTGCCAGTGCTATGTTGAATACAAGTGGTGGGAGCAGATGTATCTGCCTTATACCAGATCTTAGTGGAAACGCTTTCAGCTGTTCTCCATGGTTTGTGATGTGGGGTTTTCATAAATGTCCTTTATTATGTTGAAAAAGTTTCCTTCTATTCTTAGCTGTTAAGAGTTTTTATTAAGAAAGAGTACTGAATTTTGTCAAATACTTTTTTGTGTGTCAGCTAAAATGATTATGTCGTTTGAGGTACAATTTTTATGCAGTCAAATGCACAAATCTTAAGTGAACAGCACAAATATTGACATCAAGATACGGAATATTTTTATCACCCAATAAGGGTGCCCATGGACATTTTCTACCAATTCACCCCCTGCTCTAGGCAATCACCATTCTGGTTTCTGTTCACATTGGTTAGTGTTGCATGGACCTGAACTTCATATAAATGGAACCATACATCATACATTGTAAATACTTTATACATGTATCATATAACATGTATCTTTTATGCCTAAATTATTTTGTTCAACATAATGTTTTGAAATTTATCCATGTGTTTATATTTATCAGTTCATTTTTTTGTTAATGGGTGGGTGGTTTTCTATTCCATGAATACACCTTAATATATCTAATAATGCCGCTATTGATGGACATTTGGGCAATTTCTAGTTTGAAGCTATTATTATTATAATTGGTTTCAACATTCTTGTTTAGAAAATGAGTCTCTTGAGAAACCTGTAAATGGAATTTTTGTGTCACAGAGTAAGTGTTTAACTTAATTATGAACTGCAATGTTAATATTTTAAGAATTGTTGCTAAAGTATTTTATGGCCACTACTGGACAGGCAATAAGAGTTCAAACTCTTGTAATAACTCAGAATCAACTATTTGACTTTTATTTCTACAATCTTGAGTCTGGATTTTTTTCATTAATTTATTTGATTTAATACAGAAAGAAAAGCGGGATTGTTGTATGGATGACCACAGAAGTTTGGGTTGCCTCATGACAGGTGAATCACCAGGAGGAACACTTTTCCTGCTGGGAGGGATTGTACCCAAGCTCACTTTCAGAAGGTAGAGACTCCCTGTCTTTCTCTAACATGTGTTCTTAACTTGGTTGATGTCATTCTCAAGGGAGTAAAATATGGTTCTTACAATGAGGGTGTTTAAAAAAGTCTTACTCTTTTTAAGTATAAAGCACAGATATGAATGCAGTATGTTAACAAATGCAGTCTATTTGGGGGTATTACAATTTCATCAATTGTGTTATTAGGAAGAAAATGTCAGTAAAATTTTCTAAAGGGACAACAATGAAAATAAAATGATTGAGGGGTAATGTTTTAATAGCTCACATACAGTTTCTCAGGCAACTATGTACACTGTTATTTATATTTAGACTCTCTGGTGCCTAGGTCCCTTCATTTTATACCTCACTTTCAAGGCTATTCACAAATTTGTACTATAAGAAGCTCTGTAACAGTAGACAGGGCCCTTCCCTGGAGCAGTACTACATGACATCTCCTCCAGCTTCACCTGGTTTTCATCTGGTCTCTCTGTGGCTTGATAAGATGAAAGAACAGTAAACTATGTGTCTACCCTTGATAACCTGGGGTTTATGAGCTTCCTCGCTATAGGGTACCCTTAACTCATGCCATGAGACATAGGGTTATTTGCGTGTACCCACCATGTCAGAAATGTTGAAGACCTTACTATATTCTATCTTGTACTTCATGAAAAATGAAAAGCAACCCATGTTGATTTGATTTTTGCATTTTTAAAAACCTTTTTTTGCCAAAAATCTGCTTTGAAATTCATATATTATTCTCATCAATTTCCTTTCCTAAAACTAGTAGTCTTACCCCTGATCCCAAGCCTGTGCTTCTCGTCAATTTTTTTTTTTTTTTTTTTTACCATACCTAGAGAACATATATTTGGCTGTCTGGGTTTTCCCTGCTTTGCTTTACTTACTCAGAATATGAGACTCTTTGATACTTCATTTCATTCCCCATTTTCAAATACTTATCCCAATAAACAGCAGAGATTTCTAGATCTCTTACACAGGCCAAACCAACCCAAATTAGCTTTCCTTTACACTGAATATGTAAGTCTTGCACCGTGTCCCATTTTTTCCAGTTTACTCTGTTTGGATGCACATACATGGCAATGTTTAATAGTCACATCCTCAAATCTGACAGTGTAATTCTATTAAAAATGGAGGAAGCTGATTTAATACCTTTTTATCCTATGTTCTGTGTCAGATAATAAAAACTTTGCTATAGTACTTTCCTATGGACTTTTCAGAAAAGAATGATAGGTATCATTTGTCTGCTTCCCTAGGGACTCTAATTTCCATTACTGTTATGGAATAGATAAGAGACTCAGGGGAGGTACAGGTGGATTGTCTGAGACTGGTTGGGTTCTAGGTTTTGAGAAAAGGAGAGAGGTGACCCTTAGGAATATGTGGGTTCCCTAACTCTTATAAATTGGCTGCTTTGAGGTTTGAGACACAGCTGTATTTCCCTCTTCCACACTGAACCAGGAATGGTGGGAACAATTAAGGGAGCACTTGGGTTTCTGGGAACTGAAATGTAAGTGTAGCACATTGGGAATTAAAGCAATGAGAAAGCTGGGACTATGGCCAGCGAATCAGTACTATATGCCTTTGAATAACCAATGTAGCCTTGGACAATGAATATCTTTGTGTGGTCCATGGTGTAGAAATTCATTTTATTTCTTTAAGCTTTCCAAAGTTAGTAAGTTTGGAGTTTTGCATGACTCTAAGGAAAGGAAAGGTACTTCTGCAAAATAAGTAATATTAAATTTCTCACTAAATATTCAGAAGAGGGGAGAGATAAGGAAGCCATTGAAACCAAATCGAACTCAACTTTGGAACACGAAGAAACAGAGTTCATGCACTCGAATGCTGAGAAACAAATTTGTGCTTATTTAAGAACATCTCACTGTGCTAGACTTTGATTATGCTCTCATAAATAAACCATGGATCTTTAATTTTGTTTCATCTTTTTATTTTTCTTAAGATATCATAGCACTTAATACTATCTGATATTGCAATAGGTTTCCTTACTGCTTTTATCCTTAACTAGTTTTAAGCTCCATGAAGAGGAGGTTATGTCTTTCTTCTTCACTACTTTATCCCCAATGCTTACAATGGTGTCTGGCATAGAGTAGGTGCTCAGTAAATATTTTTTGATTAAATTAATAGATTTCAGAAATTCTCATGGTAAAATGAAAGAGAAGATGATAAAGATATCAAGCTATTTATTATGGAAATGTTTACAAGATGAAGCTTCCTAAGAAAATGAAAAATGGATATTCAGAAAATAATACTGATAACATTTACTCTTTTCAATCTTTCTAGTACCTTCACTTTCTCTTTGTGGCTTATCTTTGTTCAGCTGATGACCCCCTTAAGGTATATCTGAAATTGGTAAAGTGCGTGATTTTATCAGTTCACACTGTTTGACAATCTTAGACTTCTAGTCAGTCTGGAGTGACTTTATGTTCTTCTTTGCATAGTGTTGAAATATGCCTTTTTTAAAAAAAATCTGTATTTTATTTTCTCCCTGTTTCTAATTTTTCAAGTAGTGATAGATCATTTGTATTTGATGACTATTTACTATTATTTACCTTTATGTTCTATTTGGTATATTTACACTGATACTAGTAAGGCACTTTTAATGCAATTTGAAATGCAGAATTTATGCTAAGGAGACTGCTATCATCCAGATGTTTATGTTCGCCCCCTCAAATGCATATGTTGAAATCCTCACCTGCAGAGTGATAGTGTTAGGAGGTAGAACTTTTGGGAGCTGATTAGGTCATGAGTGGTGAGCCCTCATAAATGGGATTAGTGCCCTTATTTAAAGAAGAGACTCCGAGGGAGGTTGTTTGCCCCTTCTACCATATGAGCATGCAGCGAGAAGACACAATCTATGAGGAAGCCAGCCCTTGCCAGACACTGAGTCTGTAGGTATCTTGATCTTGGACCTCTCAACTGTAAGAAATAAATTTCTGGTGTTAATGAACTACCCAGTTTATGATATTGTGTTATAGCAGGCCAAAAAGACTAAGACGGGAACTAAGATAGCTCTCTTTGTCTAAAGTGGGCCCTCAAATAAACGTGAGGCAGGAGAAAATACTGTGAAGTTTTAAGAAGAAGAGAAAATTTAAAAATAAGAGTCAATGGGAATTTGGCTGGAACCTACCCAGATTCAAATTCCAACTAACTCTTACAGGAATGCTTGCACCCTGAAGAAAAGAGAAAATCAGTGAGCTGTATGGTTTTTCTTTACCATAAAATTTCACCTGTTAGGTATCTCTCCAGTGGAACAATTGTATTAGTTATCTAATACTTAACAACGTATCTTTTGCAAAGATTGCTACCTTAATCCAACCATACTAACTTGATATGTCTCACAGTTTCTCTGTGTCAGGAATTTTAAAGATACTTGACTGGGAAGTTTTGACTCAGGGTACCTCCTGAGGGTGTAGTCAAATATTGGCATGGACTACAGACACCTGAAAATTTGATTAAAGCTGAAGGGTTCACTTTCAGGTCACACTGCTGCAAAGCTGGCATATTAGTGCTAGATGTTACCAAGAGGCTTTAGTTGCTTTTCATGAAAGCCTCTCAATGGGGCTGCTTAAATGTCCTCACAACAGGCTGGGCTTCCCCCGTAGTAAGCAGTCCTGAAGACCAAAGCAGAAATTGCAATGCCTTTTATTAACTGGAAATCACACTTCCACGATATTTATTGGTCACAGAGATCAATCCCACTTCTATGTGGGAGAGGATTAGACAAGTTTATGAACACAAAAAAGCAATAATCACTGGAATTCATATTGTGGGCTGACTTTTACCATGATCATACTTAAAACAGAATTAGTGAGAGAGAAAGCAGAGACAGATTTTTCCAGCTGTGATAGCCCACAGTATTAACCTACACTAACAGTTTTCTTTCTGTTGTCTGTACTGATCATCAGGTCCTATAGCATGCAGCCCTGGAGTACCTTAGGTAATGTTCAAGTACACATTCAGATAGACGTGAAAGAAGTAGAATATACTGAAAGTACCTTCTTTTTATTTGCTTCTTCTTTTTTAAAATATATCAATATTACTAAAGTTGACCTGTTCCCATTTAAATATTAAAAAGGAAGAAAAGAAAACAAGTGACAGAATAGAATAATAATCATACCACATTTGCTTTTCCCATTTTTCTTCTTAAACTATCATTTTCTGCCTTCTACAATCTCCTCAAGTCTCTAAGCATTCTCCTCTTTCCTGACTAAGCTTCTACATTTGTTAAACTAAGAAACTAAGCCTCTCGGTTTGTTACCAGACTCACTTTTGTAAGATTAAACTCACTTATCTACATCTGTGGCATATTTCTCTGCTATTTTATTATTAGGAAAGAGAAATGTTTTTTAGCTACTGTCATATGTGCATATTTCTTATGCACTAGAATGCTTTCCCTCTTACTCAACAAAATGACCCCAGCAACTATTTCCTTTCTTTCCTCAATATTCAAGGTTTTTTTTACTTTTTTCAAACTGGCTCATGACAATCAGCCTATAAAGATGCTGTTGATTTTACCATTGTATTTGCCTTTTTCCCATATTTGTCTTCAAATGTTTTCCATGTATCTTTTCCCTTTTAAGAAACTTCTTGAGGAGACCTAGCAAGATGGCCCAATGGGAACAGCTCCAGTGTGCAGCTCCCAGTGAGACTGATGCAGAAGATTGGTGATTTTTGCATTTCCAACTGAGATACCTGGCTCATCTCACTGGGACTGGTTAGACAGTGGGTGCAGCCCACAGAGGTCAAGCTGAAGCAGGGTGGGATGTTGCCTCATGCAGGAAGTGCAAAGGGTCAGGGAACTCCTTCCTCTAGCCAAGAGAAGCCTTGAGGGGCTGTGCTGTGAGAAACGGTGCACCCTGGCCCAGATACTACACTTTTCCCATGGTCTTTGCAACCCACAGACCAGGAGATTCCCTCGGGTGCCCACAGCACCAGGGACCTGTGTTTCAAGGACAAAACTGGTTGGCCATTTGGGCAGACACTGAGCTAGCTGCAGGAATTTTTTTACGTACCACGGTGGCACCTGGAATGCCAGTGAGACAGAACTGTTCACTCCCCTGAAGCCAGGGAGCCAAGTGGCCTAGCTCAGCGGATCCCAACCCACAGAGCCCAGCAAGCTAAGATCCACTTGCTTGAAATTCTTGCTGCCAGCATAGCAGTCTGATGTCAATCTGGGACGCTCGAACTTGGTGGGGGAGGGGCATCCGCCATTACTGAGGCTTGAGTAGCTGGGTTTTCCCCTTACAGTGTAAACAAAGCCCTGGCGAAGTTCCAACTCCACAGCTCAGGAAAGCCACTGTAGCCAGACCACCTTTCTAGAATCCTCCTCTCTGGGCAGGGCGTCTCTGAAAGAAAGGCAGCAGCCCCAGTCAGGGGCTTATAGATAAAACTCCCATCTCCCTGGGACAGAGCACCTGGGTGAAGGGGCGGCTGTGGGCACAGCTTCAGCAGACTTGAACATCCCTGCCTGCTGGCTGTACAGCGGATCTCCCAGCACAGCATTCGAGCTCTGCTAAGGGTCAGACTGCCTCCTTAAGTGGGTCCCTGACTCCTGTGTCTCCTGACTGGGAGACACCTCCCGGCAGGGGCCAACAGACACATCATACAGGAGAGCTCTGGCTAGCATCTGATAGGTGCCCCTCTGGGATGAAACTTCCAGAGCGAGGAACAGGCAGAAATCTTTGCTGTTCTGCAGCTTCTGCTGGTGATACCCAGGCAAACAGGGTCTGGAGTGGACCTCCAGCAAACTCCAGCAGACTTGCAGCAGAAGGGCCTGACTGTTAGAAGGAGAAAAAACATAAAGGAATAGAACCAACATCAACAGAAAGGACATCCACTCAGAAACCCCATCCAAAGGTCACCAACATCAAAGACCAAAGATAGATAAATCCATGAAGATGGGGAGAAACAGGCACAAAAAGGCTGAAAATTCCAACAACCAGAACATCTCTTCTCCTCCAAAGGATGACAACTCCTCGCCAGCGAGGGAACAAAACTGGATGGAGAATGAGTTTGACGAATTGACAGAAGTAGGCCTCAGAAGGTGGGTAATAACAAACTCCTCCGAGCTAAAGAAGCACATTCTAACCCAATGCAAAGAAGCTAAGAACCTTGAAAAAAGGTTAGAGGAATTGCTATCTAGAATAAACAGTGTAGAGAAGAACATAAATGACCTGATGCAGCTGAAAAACACAGCAAGAGAACTTCGTGAAGCATACACAAGTATCAAAAGCTGAATCAATCAAACAGAAGAAAAGATATCAGAAATTGAAGATCAACATAATGAAATAAAGCGTGAAGACAAGATTAGGGAAAAAAGAATGAAAAGGAACAAACAAAGCTTCCAAGAAATATGGGACTATGTGAAAAGACCAAACCTAAATTTGATTGGTGTATCTGAAAGTGATGGGGAGAATGGAACCAAGTTGGAAAACACTCTTCAGGATATTATTCAGGAGAACTTCCCCAACCTAGCAAGACAGACCAACACTCAAATTCAGGAAATACAGAGAACACCACAAAGATACTTCTTGAGAAGAGCAACCCCAAGATATATAATCATCAGATTCACCAAAGTTGAAATGAAGGAAAAAATGTTAAGGGCAGCCAGAGAGAAAGGTCAGATTACACACAAAGGGAAGCCCATCAGACTAACAGTGGGTCTCTCTGCAGAAACCCTACAAGCCAGAAGAGAGTGAAGGCCAATATTCAGCATTCTTAAAGAAAAGAATTTTCAAATCAGAATTTCATATCCAGCCAAACTAAACTAACTAAATAAAATCCTTTACAGACAAGCAAATGCTGAGAGATTTTGTTACCACCAGGCCTGCCTTATAAGAGCTCCTTAAGGAAGCATTACGCATGGAAAGGAACAATCGGTACCAGCCACTGCAAAAACATACCAAATTGTCAAGACCATTGACACCATGAAGAAACTGCATCAACTAACGGACAAAATAACCAGCTAGCATCATGATGACAGGATCAAATTTACACATAACAATATGAACCTTAAATGTAAACCAGCTAAATGCCCCAGTTAAAAGACACAGACTGGCAAATTAGATAGAGTTAAGACCGATCGGTGTGCTGTATGAAGGAGACCCATCTCACATGCAAAGACACACATAGGCTCAAAATAAAGGGATGGAGAAATATTTACCAAGAAAAAAAAAAAAAAAAAAAAACCGGGGGCTGCAACCCTAGTCTGATAAAACAGACTTTAAGCCAACAAAGATCAAAAGAGACAAAGACAGGCATTACATAATGGTAAAAGGATCAATGCAACAAGAACAGCTGACTATTCTAAATATATGTGCACCCGATATAGGAGCACCTAGATTCATAAAGCAAGTTCTTAGAGACCTACAAAGAGACTTAGACTCCCACACAATAATAGTGGGAGAATTTAACACCCAACTGTCAATATAAGACAGATTAACGAGACAGAAATTAACAGAGATATTCAGGACTTGAACTCAACTCTGGACCTAATAGACATCTCAAGTGGACCTAGTAGACATCTACGGAACTCTCCACCCCAAATCAACAGAATATACATTCTTCTCAGCACCACATCGTACTTATTCTAAAATTGACCACGTAATTGGAAGTAAAGCACTCCTCAGCACATGCAAAAGAATGGAAATAATAACAGTCTCTCAGACCACAGTGCAATCAAATTAGAACTCAGGATTAAGAAACTCACTCAAAACTGCACAACTACATGGAAACTGAACAACCTGCTCCTGAATGACTACTGGGCAAATAACAAATTTAAGGCAGAAATAAATAAGCTCTTTGAAGCCAATGAGAACAAAATACAACATACCAGAATCTCTGGGACACAGCTAAAGCAGGGTTTAGAGGGAAATTTATAGCACTAAATGACCACAGGAGAAAGCAGGAAAGATGTAAAATTGACACCCTAACATCACCATTAAAAGAACTAGAGAAGCAAGACAAACAAATTCAAAACCTAGCAGAAGACAAGAAATAACTAAGATCAGAGCAGAACTGAAGGAGATAGAGACACAAACAACCGTTCAAAAAAATCAGTGAATCCAGGAGCTGTTTTTTTGAAAAGATCAACAAAATAGATCGACTGCTAGCCAGACTAATATAGAAGAAAAGGGAGAAGAATAGAATAAAAACAGTAAAAAATGATAAAGGATATATCACCACTGATCTCACAGAAATACAAACTACCATCAGACAATACTATAAACACCCCTATGCAAATAAACTAGAAAATCTAGAAGAAATGGATAAATTCCTGGACACATACACCCTCCCAAGTCTAAGCCAGGAAGAAGTCAAATCCCTGAATAGACCGATAACAAGTTCTGAAATTGAGGCAATAAGTAGTAGCCTACCAACCAAAAAAAGTTCAAGACCAGATGGATTCACAGCCAAATTCTACCAGAGGTACAAGGAGGAGCTGGTACTGTTCTTTCTGAAGCTATTAAGAAAGGAATAGGAAAAGAGAGACTCCTCCTTAACTCATTTTGTGAGGCCAGCATCATCCTGATATCAAAACCTGGCAAAGACACGACAAAAAAAGAGAATTTCAGGCCAATATCCCTGATGAACATCGCTGCAAAAATCCTCAATAAAATACTGGCAAACCGAATCCAGCAGCGCATGAAAAAGCTTATACACCGTGATCAAGTTGGCTTCATTTCTGGGATGCAAGACTGGTTCAACATATGCAAATCAATAAATGTAATCCATCACGTAAACAGAACCAATGACAAAAACCACACGATTATCTCACTAGATGTAGAAAAGGACTGCAATAAAATTCAACACCTCTTCATGCTGAAAACTAGTTATTGATGGAACATATCTCAAAGTAATAAGAACTATTTATGACAAACCCACAGCCAATATCATAATGAATGGGCAAAAACTGGAAGATTTCCTTTGAAAACCAGCACAAGACAAGGATGCCTTCTCTCACCACTCCTATTCAACATAGTATTGGATGTTCTGGCCAGGAAAATCAGGTAAGAGAAAGAAAGAAAGCATATTCAAATAGGAAGACAGGAAGTCAAATTTTCTCTGTTTGCAGATGACATGATTGTATATTTAGAAAACCCCATCATCTCAGCCCAAAATCTTCTTAAGCTGATAAGCAACTTCAGCAAAGTCTCAGGATGCAGTATCAATGTGGAAAAATCACAAGCATTCCTATACACTGATAATAGACAGAGAGCCAAATCATGCATGAGCTCCCATTCACAATTCCCACAAAGAGAGTAAAATATCTAGGAGTACAACTTACAAGGGATGTGAAGGACCTCTTCAAGAAGAACTACAAACCACTGCTCAAGGAAATAAGAGAGGACACAAACAAATGGAAAAACATTCCATGCTCATGGATAGGAAGAATCAATATCGTGACAATGGCCATACTGCACAAAGTAATTTATAGATTCAGTGCAATCCCCATCAAGCTACCATTGACTGCCTTCACAGAGTTAGAAAAAAAAACTACTTAAAATTTCATACGGAACAAAAAAAGAGCCTGCATAGCTAAGACAATCCTAAGCAAAAAGCACAAAGCTGGAGGCATCATGCTACCTGACTTCCAACTGTACCACAAGGCTACATTAACCAAAACAGCATGGTACTACCACCAAACAGATATATAGACCAATGGAACAGAGCAGAGGCCTCAGAAATTACACCACACATCTATGACCATCTGATCTTTGACAAATCTGACCAAAACAAGCAATCAGGAAAGGATTCCCTATTTCATAAATGGTGTTGGGAAAACTGGCTAGCCATATGCAGAAAACTGAAACTGGACCCCTTCCTTACACCTCATACAAGAATTAACTCAAGATGGATTAAAGACTTCAATGTAAGACCTAAAACCATAAAAATCCTTGAAGAAAACCTAGGCAATACCATTCAGGCCATAGGCATGGGCAAAGACTTTATGACTAAAACACCAAAAGCAATGGCAACAAAAGCCAAAATAGACAAATGGGATCTAAATAAACTAAAGAGCTTCTGCACAGCCAAGGAAACTATCATCAGAGTGAACAGGCAACCTATAGAATGGGAGAAAATTTTTGCAATCTATCCATCTGACAAAGGGCTAATATCCAGGATCTACAAAGAACATAAACAAATTTACAAGAAAAACAAACAACCCCAGCAAAAAGTGGGTGAAGGATCTGAACAGACACTTTTGTTCAGAAAGATCTGAACAAAACACTTCTCAAAAGAAGACATTTATGCAGCCAACAAACATATGAAAAAAAGCTCATCAGCACTGGTCATTAGAGAAATGCAAATCAAAACCACAACGATATACTATCTTATGCCAGTTAGAATGGCGATCACTAAAAAGTCAGGAAACAACAGATGCTGGAGAGGATGTGGAGAAATAGGAGCACTTGTACACTGTTGGTGGGAATATAAATTAGTTCAACCATTGTGGAAGACAGTGTGGCGATTCCTCAAGGATCTAGAACCAGAAAAACCATTTGACCCAGTAATCCCATTACTGGGTATGTACTTAAAGGTTTGTAAATCATTATACTATAAAAACATGTGCACACATATGTTTATTGCGGCACTGTTCGCAATAGCAAAGACTTGGAACCAACCCAAATGCCCATCAATGATAAACTGGATAAAATGTGGCACATATATACCATGGAATACTATGTAGCCATAAAAAAGGTTGAGTTCATGTCCTTTTGAGGGACATGGGTGAAGCTGTAAACCATCATTCTCAGCAAATTGACACAAGAACAGAAAACTAAACACCGCATGTTCTCACTCATAAGTGGGAGCTGAACACTGTAAACACATGGACACAGGGAGAGAAACATCACACACTGGGATCTGTCAGGGGATGGGGGCCTAGGGGAGGGATGGCACTAGGGGAAATACCTAATGTAGATGGTGGATTGATGTGTGCAGCAAACCAGCATGGCATGTGTGTACCTATGTACCAAACCTGTACTTTCTGCACATGTACCCCAAAACTTAAAGTATAATAATAATAAAACCTCTTGAAAAGAATTATGTGTATCTGCAGTCTCCAATTCTTCCCTCCCTTTCCCTCTTGACTAACTTCATTTGAGATTTATTCTTATTGCTCTACTGAAACAGCCCTTGTAAAGGCCAGTGGTAAGTGTTATATACTATGTCCAAAGGTCAGTGCTAAGCTCTTGTTACATGGTATTAGTAGCATTGACACAATCAATCACATTCTCCTCCTTGAAATATTTTTTCTAGTAGGCTTCCTGGGCCACTATGCACTCTTCCGTCTTCTACCTGTAACACTAACTCTAGGCAATGAATGTGGAATGGGTTTTTCTAGAGTGTCAAACAACAATCATCAGATCAAAAAAACTGGATTATGGTTCCCAACTGTATTGGTCTGTTTCCATGCCGCTATTAAAGCCATACCCAAGACTGGGTAATCTGTAAAGGAAAGAAGTTTAACAGACTCACAGTTCCACATTGCTGGGGAGGCCTCACAATTATGGCAGAAGGCCAGGAGGAGCAAAGCCACTCTTACATGGCAGCAGGCAAGACAGCTTGTGTAGGAAAACTCCCCTTTATAAAACCATCAGATATTGTGAGACTTATTCACTATCATGAGAACAGCAAGGGAAAGACCCACATCCATGATTCAGTTACCTCCCACTGGGTTCCTCCCAGCGTGGGAATTATGGTAGCTACAGTTCAAGATAAGATTTGGGTAGAGACATAGCCAACCATATCACCAACCTTCTTTACTGGGAAGTGGAGCTAAGCAAGCTGATATGCCCAAGTTACATAGCATCCTTCTCTCTAACATGTATGTGATGGCTCACATCCGTTATGTGTTGTTTTATTCATAGACTTAGGATCCTGTTGATTTGTTTACATTATTTTGTTTTTATTGTCTTTTTTCTGTTAGAAGAAAATATAGGAGGACACAATAAGTATTACATTACCTGTAAAGAGAAAAATAGCTATTTCATCACTAACCTGTAAAGGTTTTCCTATCTGCCTTCAACATTGGATGCATATATACTATGTGTAAAGAAACTAATGGATAAATAAATCAACAGCATCTAATGATGAAATAGGATCTAGTATGTTGGATGAAATTGTCAAAAATCTCCTGTCAGAGCAGAAAAACCAACACACTACCAAAGTCTTGCATGCCCTTGGTTTTGGTTGTAGGTAAAATGTATGTAAATTCAAGTTTGAGGTTTCCCAGAAATGCTGATTGTTAAAAAGTAGTATGCACACTTTGATGTTTGGTATACAACATATTTACTTCTTAATTTTAACCCTTTCAATTTAACTTAGACAATTCCAGTAATGAAAAAATTGGGGATGATTAGGAAAAAAAGATAAGAATACTCTATAATATTTTTATATAGGGAAAGTAAGTATAAAAATAGAACCCTCAATATAAAATGCAAGAGTTTTACAGTGGGGGAGACTGATAAGACCTGCCTTAGCAAGAGTGATAAGTATTAGTTATTTACAGACCTTAGGTTTTATTGTTAGTACAAAGACAAGGAAGTACCTGTATTATATTACCAGACTAAAAAGCATAACAGTCCTTATGAAAAATATCTTAAAACCTTGCAAGTAGAATATCCATTACATTTAGTCAACCCCTCTGATATTCACATCAAGTATTTACATTATAATCCACTCTCTTGTTCTTCACCTTTTTTCTGATTCACAATTATTTCTGTTTGATTCGGAACAGGATTAGGATCATTAGTATTACGAAAATGTTCTTTCCCATTTAGAGTCAATAAATTCACTGGAGAGTTTTGCCTGCACGGTGATTATTTGATTAGGCACACCTGGAAAATCATAACAGAAAGAAGCCCAAATAAGAGGAAATCTTTCTATTTTTTTCTGGACAATGAAATAGACATGAAAAATAATGACTAGGTTTACTTAGGCTATAGAAGTGAAGCTTTTATTTAAAAACATGACTCCATGATACTTATTGGCACTTCTGTTACCCACAGCAGAGACCAGAATCCTAATATATTCAAGGTGAGCAGAAGCTGGGCTGAAAGAACAAGATAATTATTTAATAATTTAAATAGCTAATTCTGGTAATAAATACTGATCCAAATGTTCTTACCCAATGAATAAAGAACAAAACAGGCAATTTGATCCTCTTATAGAAATATACATTGATAATTTTAATTGTAAAGATATAAAGAGCAAATCAATTGGAATATTAATGAGATGGGGGAAGGATTAATGTGTACATCTACAAATGTCAGTGATTAATTATAGCCTAGAAACATAGAAACTAAGAAGAAATGTTTGGGCTTTTCTCCCAAAAGTAGATAAAATAAGCTACTTAGCACATTTAAAATTAATTAATCAGTACTTAAATAATCTATTAGATTCCCATTAGTGGTAGACATTTTCATAGACATTTTAAGGGATAGTGGTTATAAAAAAAAAAAGATATGGGCCCTGTCTCTATACGCTCAGTCTGCAATTGGTATAATTTGTGCTTTGATGTACACTTTTGACAGTCAAAGACACAATCTTATAGGGGTATTTTAAAATATAAATATCATGCATATGCTAGTAATAGTAATTTATTACATTATTTATTGGGGACTAGTTAGTGGTACATCGTTATATTACAAGTAAATTAAGTGAGATTATGATGTTGAATATATATATTATATATATAAAATAAAATGTTGACTACATTATTACAAAATGTTGACTATATATAATATATATGTTATATATACGTTATATATACTATATGTTATATATATGTTATATATAATATATGTTATATATATGCACATTCCACTATTACCAGAAGTGCTAATCCTACAGCAGTTTTCTAGCAGCCATAGCAGCCAATATAAAATGTGGTGCTTGATGTTAGGTTAACATTTAATGTTAATAAAGCATATAATAGCTAATGCTGATGTTATGCCCTCTAAGCATGGTAATGAAGTTATTATATGGGATAAATTAAAAGACTTAAAGAGGGTTCTTATAAAAGCTATTGAAATGTTTATATAAATGGGGATATCAGGTAATTATGGTGTAATCATAATCTAAAGTGTCAAAATTGTCTTATTAAGCTACCTAATTTTAGCCTTACCAGTTTGTTTTTAATTCATTTGTAGGCTAAGTCTGTGACTCATAGTATCACAGGAATAACTGTTTTAGTAAGCATTATTTATAGGTTAATTTCTTGAGAATTCCAAGGTAGTAGTAATACGAGTAAAATTTGAGGCTCAAATAGTAACAATTTCACTGATACCAGAAGGATGTTGTTAAATGTTTTAGGTGGGACAGTTCTAGATTTTCAAATCCAAATTCATTGGATTTGTTTTTTTTCTGTATGTAAGTAATAATTGTAGCAATCAGAAGGTGAAATTACTATTATGGAAGCTAAACTGTATTAAATAGTCTTGATACTATTCGATTAATTATTTTTCTTAGACTTAAAAGTAACAGATTTGGAGTTAGTTGTACTAATTAATGCAAGAAAAATATGATTATCATCAACACATTGTTATATAGAAAATAAGGATATTATAGGGATGTGGGGAGCAAAGTGGTAGAATAGAGGGCTCCACTGATCATCCCTCTGCCAGTATGCCAATTTAATAACTATCTACACAGGAAAAGCACATTCATAAGAACCAGAAATTAGGCGAGCACTCACTATATCTGGTTGGAATTTTGCATCACTGAAAGAGGCACTGAAGAGGTAGAAAAAACAGTTTTGAATCATTAATGCCACCTCTCAACCCCTGGTTGTGGTGTGGTGCTCAGAGTGTTTCTGTGTGCTAGAGGAGGGAGAGAACAGCAATTTTGAGCCATTGAACTCAATGCTGCCTTGTTACAGTAGAACAGTCTTGTTACCAGACTCAGTTGATTGCCATCCAACAAGGGAGCATTTAAAGCAGTTCTAGCAAGAGGAGAACCATTGATCCCAGTGGTCCCAACTTGAGTTTCTAAAACCTTGTCACCAGGGGCTAAAGTGCTCTAAAATTCTAAATAAACTTGAAAGGCAGTCTAGGCCACAAGGACTGCAACTTTTACATGACAGGGCCCAGAACCAAACTCGGGGTCGCATGACCTCCTGAGACACCAGCTAGGGCAGCTAAGGGAGTGCTGGCATAACCTGTCCCACAACCCCAGGCTGCACAGTTTGTGGATCCAAAAGAAACCCCTTCTTTCCACCTAAGGAGAGGAGAGGGAAGAGAGTGAAGAACTTTGTCTTGCATCCTGGAGACCAGCTCAATCACAGCAGGACAGGGCACTGGTCAGAGTCACCAGTCTCACTATCCAGGCCCTAGGTCCTGATTAACATTTCTAGACACTCTCTGTGCCAGAAGGACACCTGCTGCCTTAAAGAGAAGGACAAAGTCCTGGTAGGATTCATCACTGGCTTTTCAGCTCTTGGACCCTGAATAACCAGCAGCAGTACCCAGTTGCTATGTGGGGGTCCTTAGGTGAGGCTCTGAGACTTGCCAGCTTTAGGTGAGACTCAGCTCATTCCCAGCTATGGTGGCTATTGGATGAGACTCTGTTTGAGAAAAGCAAAGAGAAAAATAATGGGGACTTTGTTTTGCACTTTAGGTACCAGTTCAGCCACAGTTGAGTAGAGTACCAAGTGGACTGTTGGGGTCCCTGGTTCCAGAACTTGATTTTTGGATGGCATTTCTAGACCTTCCCTGAGCCAGAGCGGAGCCCAGTGCCCTGAAGAGTGAGTCTCAAGCCAGGCAGCATTCACCACAAGCTGACTGAAGAGCGCTTGTGCATTAAGGAACACTGGCATTAGTCTGGCAGTACTTTCCAGGGGCCTGGGGAAAAAGAAAAGGCAGGCAATAACGTGCTGGCGAGGATGTGGAGCTAAGGAATCCTCGTACACTGGTGGGAATGTCAATTAGTACAACCGCCACTATGTCAATTAGTACAATCTCCACTATGGAGAACAGTTTGGAGGGTCCTCAAAAAAATAAAAGCGGAGCTACCTTAGGATCCAGCATTCCTATTCCTGGGAATCTACGAAAAAGAAAGGAAATCAGTATATAGAAGAGATATCTACATTCCCATGTTTGCTGCAGCACTGTTCCCAATAGCCAAGATTTGAAAGCAACCTAATTGTCCATCAAGAGATAAATGGATAAAGAAAATGTGGTACATATATACAGTGAAGACTATTCAGCCATAAAAAATGAATGAGATCCTGTCATTTGCAACAACGTGGATGGAACTGGAGATCAGTATGTTAAGTGACACAAGCCAGGAACAAATAGACAAACATTGTATGTTCTCACTAATTTGTGGAATCTGAATATCAAAACAATTGAACCCATGGACACAGAGATTAGAAGGATGATTTCCAGAGGCTGGGAAGGGTAGTGGGTGGGTTTGGGGGTGAGGGGACAGGTGGGGATGGTTAATGAGTACAAAAAATATAGAAAGAATGGAAAATACCTATTCTTTGATAGCACAACAGGGTGACTATAGTCAATTACTTAATTATACATTTTAAAATAACTATAAGACTATAATTGGATTGCTTGTAACACAAAAGATAAATACTTTGGAGGATGGATACCCCACTTTCCATGATGTAATTATTATACATTGCATACCTATGCCAAAATATCTCATGTACCTCATAAATATGTACACCTACTATATACCCCAAAAATTAAAAATTAAAAAAATTAAAGAGTTATATGACAATTAAGAGGGTATTAGGGTCAGTTTCAAAACTAAAATGATTAAAAGTGAAGTAAAACGTTATTTGACATAGAAAACGTATAATTAAAGTTTTAGCAGTAATTACACACAATCTATGAAATCCATTTTGTCAAAAATAATATTGAGTCATAGAGGTCATTGGAACTAGTATATAGTGTTTCATAATAATTCTGAAGTTTGTCATCATGTAAACATCTAGTGTAGTGTTGATAAATAATTCTGGTAATGTTTTGTTTTAATTTCTTTTTTTCAGATTGTGGGAGTGTGGGGTGGTTCAAGTGATAGATACTCCAGCAACTAGAAGGATAAAAGTGTTAAGAAATGATGCTACTGATAGATATAGTAGTTTAGTGTTTTAATACATGCTAGTGATCAGACTCTACCAAATTTTGGTATAGGGGCTATATTTCAATGAAAGATAAAAAATAAAATACCCTGCAATAAAAAATATTTCTAGCACATTGAAGGAGATTATTTCATATGTAAGTTCTTTTCATACAACTGACCTGTAGGGACCTGTGAAAGTAGTCTCTTAAACACCATCTCTTTATTTATAGCCTACTGCTTGTGTATTATTTAATAGTATGACTATTACTAGAAATGATTAATTAAATGGAGTCTTTAGCAGATAAGCCTCCTCTTAGTGGCCAAGGGCTTAATTTTATTATATAGTTAGCATGTTAGTTAATAGGTGTTATTTGTAAATAGAGGCTTCCTGAAGATGTGAAGATATGTGATTGAATTCGGCTAACTGTGACCTCTAAAACTGTAAGAAGTACTAAAATAAATAACCTGATTGAGGCTACTGATGGGCTAATTGGTAATAGGGCTCATGCAGCTCCTCTAACTGGGAGAATTAACAAGTGGCAAACTGTAATGTTTGCTGCAAACCACAATGCTAAAACTATTTGTTAAATATTCCAGGAGTGATCATGATTACAAAGATAGGCATATATATAGCAGGTGTTCCTTGGGATGTAAAATACACTGATAAGGCTTCATTTTTATGATGAAAACAAACAATAACTGTTTCTGCCCATAGTGAGACGGCCATTCCTAAATTTACAGTGAATTGCGTGGCTCAGGTAACCGTGTGAGGTATGGGTACTAACAGGACTGAAGTTTCAATAGATAGAATGAGATTAAATTGATGTTAGAGATAAAACCTGTGCTGAGTCTCTATGAGTTAACACTTGCTACTTTAAAATTAGTCTATCTACTGTTAGCATCTAATTACAATTTGTAATAAGATGGTTTGGTGAAAGAAATGCATTTATTGAGAAAATAATAATAAAGTTTACAATACTTAGTCCTACTATTGCTGGAGGATAGAGGCAGATAAAAAGTATCTCTTACTTTGTTTTCAGTATTGGTGTTTCGAGTGTTATAGGTGAGGGTGATAGTTCAAAACTACAAGCATAAAAATTTTCATTACAAATATCACTAGAATTATTGATAATAGATTAATAGTTTATAGTGCTGTATCTAATTGTGGTATTTCATTTGCAAGGGATTTAAGTTCACCATCTTTAACTTTAATAATTAATGATAATTTATCTCCCCCATGAATTTATAGCACTGATATGGGTCAGTTTTCAAACTGTTCTGAAGTACTGCCTCAAGCACAAAGTCCATGAAGGTATAATTTGAGTTATATAATTTAAGAGCATTGTTTATAATGTCAAGTCTAGTAAACATTAATACTTCTCACTTTATTTGTCCTGGAATAGCAACTGTTTTAAATATAAAGAGGGAGCAGCTCATGAATGAAGCACATCTTCTGATGAGGTTAATGTTTAGATGGCAGTTCTGTAAGGATTACTACATGAATATCAATTTCTATAGACATAATTCTCTTAGTCTGAATCAAAGTTAGCAATTTCATAGTCTCTATAATCATAAATTCAATTCATTGTCATCTTGTTGTTTCTGCAGTTAGGTATGGGTTAAGGAGGTGGGGCCCAGTGGTCCAGGCCTGTACTCTCAGCACAACGTGAGGCCAAAGTGGGCAGATACTTTGAGCCCAGGAGTTTGAGACTAGCCTGGCCAACATGGCAAAACTTTGACTCTACAAAATATATGAAGATTAGTTGGGTGTGGTAGCATGCACCTGCAGTCTCAGCTATTCAGGAGGTTGAGGTAGGAGAATTGCCTGAACTGGGGAGGTCGAGACGGCTGTGAGCTGAGATCATGCCACTTCACTCCAGCCCGGGTGATAGAGCAAGACCCTGTCTCAAAAAAAAAAAAAAAAAAAAAAAAAAAAAAAGGAATGAGTTATTGCTCATTATCAATTATTGCTCATTATCAAAATTATCAATAATTCATAATTTCATAATAATGGAAGAACAATAAGAATTAAATAAAGTTAAGATGGGCCTACTGTTTCTAATTCTTAAGCATCTGTGGTGCTTTTGTGAGTTAATTTTGTGTTTAATATTAGATATATAATACCAAATACCAAAGAGCTAATTATAAATGCTATTATAAGACATGGAAATGGGTACATTTCTCTAAAATGAAAAATATAGAATTGAAAACCTAGATAGAGTTGATATGCTAAAAGACACAGATAATTTAAGTTAACTTTGATAACATGAAGTAAAGACTGGTAAATTTATTTTTACCAATATCTCATAAAGAATTTTATTATCACTGCTATCAGTGAATGAGTGGCTTCATGGATGAGTTTTCATCTTGTTTCAGCACCTGTATAGGCTCATTATCATTGCTACATTCCAGAAAGGCCAAGGAAATATTGGGAAAAACAAGTTACATTATTACCTACACATAGTGGTTGAGCTTTGCCTCATATAAGATACAATATTTATCTTAAAAATAACAGGAATCAGTAAACAAATGCATCAGTAAACAAATGATGTATTTAGTAGATAAAACAACTCCTGTTAGCCCATACACAGTACATAGGCAAATAAAACCCATGAGTCAGAATATAACTGGTGATCACTTATTTTATTCTTGTAACATAGCTAGTCAAAGACTTTTAACTCTGATACAATAGTAATAATTATGGCAGCAGAAATTGGATATACTTGCACATCTATTTCAATATTCAGGTATGTTTTAGCCTATTTGAATTACTACAACAATATATAGTAGACTAGATGGCTCATAAACCAAAGAAATGTATTTTTCACAGTGATAGAGGCCGGGAAGTCCGAGATCAAGTAGCCATCAGATTCAGTGTCTGGTGAAGGCCTGCTACCCCATAGACACTGCCTTCTTTCTGCGTAAAAAGGAAGGGAAAAGGAGCTCTCTCCAGCCTCTCTTACAAGGTCATTATTCTTATTCTGAGGGTAAAGCCCTCATGACCTAATCATTCCCAAAAGCTCTATGTCCTAATATCGTCACCTTGGGGGTGAGGATTTTAGAATGTTAATTTTGGGGAAACATAAATATGCAGACCCTACAGGGTTAAATTATAACACGGTATACAATAAATCCTAAAATTCTAATTGGCAGTGCTACTCAGATTAGTTTTTATGCAACTAAATAATGGTTTCCTGAACATTATATTAAAATATGTGAAATTTTTCCAAAGCATGTGTACTTCAGGATGTCCAATGCTTCAGTGCAACTGTTGATGTTAAATTGGGTCTCTGCTTTCTGCTAGATTGATAAAGGTAATACTTAGATTCTGTTTTGTTAACAGTGATTTCTATGACAATTATAAAAAGTTGTTATAATACCGAAAATGAAATTAGTGGTCTGTGGTATTGGGATGTAAAAGGTGGTTTTATTTTAATTAATTGCAGTAAGAAAATTAATGGCACCTAAAATTGGTGAACCCTGCTAGATGAGGAAGATGATAAAGAAATCTACCACACCCACAGGTGTTAGGCTGCCAGGGGATGGAGGGCACACTGTTCGCTCTAGTCCTGCCTTGCTCCTGCTGTTGACGCTGCAAACAGTAAAAGGAATCATGGGGCAATAATCAAAAGCTTATTTATTTATTAGAATGCTCTATCTGGGGTGCCTATAATTAATGGCCTTAATGAGTTTCAAAATCTTCCAATCATGATGGTATTATGATTCAGAAAATTATTACTAAGAAATAAGCAGTAACAATCAGTTATAAATCTGAGCATCTCCTAATAAAACTACACATTGATTAAAATCACCCTGAATTAGCAAATTGAGGGCAGTCTCCACTATTCTAGTTTTAGCATCATGTATATAGAGTAGTGACCACTTTGTGATTTGTTGAGAATGGTCAAGGGTAGATAAATCTATGTGAGAATAATCTTTGTACATAAAATATAAAGGCAGAGGGTAATTCCTCATTTATCAAGCTGGGAAGTTTAACTTACACACTGAGTTGCAAATCCAAAAAAGCAGCTAAAACCTTTTCTGTAGTTCTGCCTTTCCTCAAAAGTTAAAAGTGGGTCAAAGCAAATAATTTAGGGAAGTTAGCTCTTAACGTAATTGACACACGTGCATACACACACACACACACACACACACATCACAGAATAATTGCCTACGCAACCTAACGTGGAATTCATGACTTTTGTTTCTGCTCAAAGGATTCTGGATTAGTCAAGTTCTGGACACTGAGCTTGACTGACTACACTGCTAAGTAAGCTTCATATAGATAAGACTAATAGTAATTCTAGCTTCAAAACTTCTTATGGTTTGTTTTTTTCCTGCTAGTCATGTGCTGGACATTAAATCCTCAATGCAACAGTACTGAGAGGTGGGAATTTTAAGAGGCGATTAGGCCATGTGGGCAGAGCCCCCATGAATGCATTAATGTTGTTATCATGGGACTAGGTGAATGATCATGAGTGTGGGCTTGTTATAAAAGCTAGTGGCCCCTCCTTACTCTTTTGCTCTCTTACAATCTCTGGCTCTTCCATCTTCTGCCGTGGGATGTTGCTGCAATATGACCCTCAGCAGATATGCGCCTATGGGAGTTTCCAACCTCAAGAACTCCAAGAAATAGATTTCTTTTCTTTATAAATTACCTAGTCTGTGATACTCTGTTATAGCAACACGAAAATGGACTAAGACAAACCTATTAATAGATATGATGTTAGAGTAGACACTCAGATTGTTAAAGCAAGGTCAGGACCATAACAGTTGCAATAATCTATATTAGTATTAATCACATTAGAGATCAAAGTGGCTTTTATGGTTCTTTTATATTTTTATGGCATCTGCAATCAGTTGGAATAATCCATATGGAACTAAGATAGTTGGTTTCTTGAAATTCAATGACCCAATTTTTTATTTGATAAGCCTTCGGAAGGCCTACACTAATACAATAGGGAAATATTGTAATTATAAATTACTTAGGAACATGCTTGTTAAAAAATAACAATGAGGCTGGGTGTGGTGGCTCACGCCTGTAATCCCAGCACTTTGGGAGGCCAAGGCAGGTGGATCACCTGAGGTCAGGAGTTCGAGACCAGCCTAACTAACCTGGTGAAACCCTGCCTCTACTAAAAATACAAAATTAGCCAGGCTTGGTGGCACATTCCTGTAATCCCAGCTACTTGGGAGGCTGAGGCAGGACAATCACCTGAACCTGGGAGGTGGAGGTTGCGGTGAGCCGAGATCATGCCAGTGTACTCCAGCCTGGTCAACAAGAGCAAAACTTCGTCCAAAAAAAAACAAAAAAAGCCTCTGAAAACAAAATTTTAAATTTACATTATGACTGGCTTCTATTCTCTCAATGGGACTAATTCTTAGACTTTTTCATTTATTAATTTTTCGAATTTATAATGGACACATAATACTTGTGCATGTTTATGAAGTACAGTGTGATGCTTCAATGCATGCATGATTGTATGATGATCAAACGGGGGTGATTACTAATCTGTCGCTTTAAACATTTACATTTATTTGAGCTGAAGTTGAAAGTCTTCTCTTATAGATACCTTTAAATATACACTACATTGTTATTTGTTACAGTCACCCTACTTTGTAATAAAACAGGACTTATTCTTTCTGTATAACTGTAACTTTGTACTCATTGAACAACCTCTCCTGTCTTTTCCTGCCCCTTTCCTCCCCAGCCTCTAGTAACCACTACTCTAATTTCTACTTCTATGAAATCAGCTTTTCAAGATTCCACTTGTGAGTGAGATCCCACTATGTTTGTCTTTCTGTTCCTGGCTTATTTCATTTAACATCCTCCAGGTTCATGCATGTTGCCTCAAATGATAGGATTTCATTTTGTTTTATGGCTGAATGGTATTCCATTGTGTATGTGTGTGTATATAAATACACACACACATATACACACATGTATAGATGTGTGTGTGTGTGTGTGTGTGTACCGTCAGTGGTGATGCCTGGATGAGACTCCTGTAGATGCTGTCAGTGCGGCAGATTCCATTTTGGTTAGGGGTGAGGTAGAAGCGCAGACTGGAAGCCCTGGCCAAAAATAAGGGCCTGTGGTGTTCTGTTCAGGGCTGTTTTACTGTGGCAGATCTGGTACTAGTTCCCAGGGCAAAGTCTCCTGCACACTTCCCTCTTCTTCCCTGGAGAAGTCTCTCTCAAAGCTGCACTGCCTAGAGTTGGCAGAGAGGTGAAACGGGCACTCCTATGGCTGCTGCAGCTTTTGTCACACTGGGTCATATCTGAAGCTTATGGCCTTCCGGACCCAAGGAGAGTGATCACCATGACCTTCCTGCCACTAAAATGAGGATCCATTGGGTCCATTTATTTGGGGCCAAAGGCCACTTTAGTCAGCAGGTGGTAAAGCAGATCAGGACTGAGATTCCTCCTGCCAAGGCAGCAGATTCTCTTCTTGCCTCGGGCAAGTCTAAATGCTCCCTCCGTAGGCACCAGACTGGAAAAGGAAGCCATGGGTTTCTGCCTGGTACTGTGTTTCACTGTGGGAAAGCTGATACTAAGTTCCAATACAAAGTTCATACTCACTTTCCTCTTCCTTTCCCAAGCAGACAGATTGTCTGTGCGGTGCTGCATGGGGTTGGCAAAGGAGTGGTGAAGACAATTCAAGACTGTTCTTTCTATCCTCTTTAACACATCCTTTCCTGTTATAATGCTGTAACTTTGTGCTGTGATTTCTCACCTGATGTAGTTATCTCTTGTAAGAAGAAGTTTTCTTGTGTGGATAGTTATTTAATCTGATGTTTCCCTGGGTGAGCAACTACAATGGTGGTAGGGTTGGGGTTGGAGTGGGGAATGTGGGGGGTGGGGATTGCTGGGAGGTTTATTCCACCATCTTGTTCTGCCTCTCCCTTAGACTAGGATTTTAATAATTTGTTGTATTTAGATAAATATCAAATTAGTATTAAGCCCTTTTGTAGAGCGGACCTTATTTTTAAAGCCCTATTCATATTGTGAGACACCTTTGCATAAAGAATCACCAAATGAAATTGCTCGGATATGAATTCAGGTAACATACAACTTTAACCATGGCACTAAAGAACCTTAAGTGGAAGTCACATCTTTAGGATGTGTGGATGCAACAATAAAATCATAAACTTAATCATCAATTTGACCTCTAAAATGGAATTTTATTATTACCAATTGAAAAATCTGTTCATCAATAAAATAGATTATCAACCCAAAAAAACTTGAATCAACTAATAATGATCATGTATTTGAGTAATTAGTCTAGCTTTGATCATTGGGAGGCTTTACTATGTTCTGAAGTCACCTCAGCCAAAATAATTAATTCAGATCATGATTACTTTAGCTAATTAGACAATAAGTTTTTATACTCAATTAACAAATTAAGTTTTTTAGTAAATAGAGGGGAGATAATGCTTTATTAAATTTATTTTATTCCTTTTAATCTTATTACATTTGTATTTTAGGTTAATAGTACATTAAACTAATGCTTTCTGTTTTTTCAATCTATTTGCTATCAATGGCTGATTTATTTTTGTGAGGGCTTATATGGAAAAGTATTTCTTATTGCTTATATTAATTTTTTCCCTGCACACATGGATTAAAACAATAAGGTATTAGGAGGTGATTTTGCTTATTGGTATTTAGTTATGATTGAATAAAATGCATGAGAAATTAAAGCTTCTCTGAAGCCAATTATAATTTTGTGAGTAATTGCTCTCCAAGGAAGGTTTTGTCCTATTTCAAATGACTTGTATGTCTTCTGATTAACATTTAAATTTACATTAAGATGGATTCTTCTTAAGGTAAATTTAAAGTTGACCTTAAATTCTGCTTTGGATAACCAGCTTTTAGCTCTAACTATAAATCCTTCTCATTATTTTTTTCACAGAGAAGAATTTTTCCTAATTAACTGTTTACAAGTAGCTTGTCTGTTTTCTGTGTCTTAAGTAAAATTTTTCTGTAATGTTCTAGTTAATTCATTATGCCAAATGTATTAAAATATACTCCTTTCTTTTATGATAATTTTATATTTTATTTTTTCCTTGTTATACTCTTTAAAATCTAAATTAGATTTCTCTGTTCCATACCATATGGAATAATTTGGTGTAGTTATTAGTGATAGTTTTCCTTGCTTTATTAGTAAGAATTGTATTTAGTTTAATTAGAGCTAGGATTGGTTCAAGTGACTTCAATGTTAGTTTCAGTTCCCGAACTGCATGCTTTGCTCTTTAAATTTAAATTGTCCTTTGGTTTGCCGAACGACTTTGTAATATGCTTACTGCATTATGGTGTTACTTTTTTAGATACATATCACTTATTTTATACTATTCATATTATGTTGGATTTTGATATGGTTAGGATTTGTGTCCCCACCCAAATCTCATCTTGAATTGTAATCCCCATAATCCCCACATGTCAAGAGAGAGACCAGGTGGAGGGTAATTGGGCCATGAGGGTAATTTTCCCCATCCTGTTCTCATGATAGTGAGAGAGTTCTCATGAGATCTAATGGTTTTATAAGGGGCTATTCACCCTTCTGTCAGCACTTCTCCTTCCTGCTGTCTTATGAAGAAGGTGCCTTGCCTTCCCTTTGCCTTCTGCCATGATTGTAAGTTTCCTGAGATCTCCCTAGCCATGCTGAACTGTGAGTGGATTAAACCTCTTTCGTTTATAAATTGCTCAGTGTCAGTTAGTTTTTTATAGCAGTATGAAAATGGCCTAATACAGTAAATTGGTACCATAGAGAGTGGGGTGCTGCTATAAAGATACCCAAAAATGTGGAAGTGACTTTGGAACTGAGTGACAGGCAGAGGTTGGAACAGAGAACTCTGAAGAAGACAGGAAAATGTGGGAAAGTTTAGAACTTCCCAGAGACTTGGAAGACTCAGAAGAGAGGAAGATAGGGGAAAGTTTGGAACTTCCTAGATACATGTTGAATGGCTTTGAACAAAATGCTGATAGTGATATAGACAATAAAATTCAGGCTAAGGTGGTTTCAGATGAAGATGAAGAACTAGCTGAAAATTGGAATAAAGGTGACTCTTGATATGCTTTAGCAAAGAGGCTGGTGGCAATTTGCCCTTGCCCTAGAAATCTGTGGAACTTTGGACCTGAGAGAGTTGACTTAGGTTATCTGACAGAAGAAATTTCTAAGCCGCAAAGTGTTCAAGGGGTGCTCTGGGTGCTCTTAAAAGTATTCAGTTTTATGTATTCACAAAGAGATAGCTTGAAATTGGAACTTATGTTTAAAAGGAAAGCAGAGAATGAGTCTGGATAATTTGCAGTCTGATTATGTGATAGAAAAGAAAAACCCATTTTCTGAGGAGAAATTCAAGCCTGCTTCAGAAATTTGCATAAGTAAAGAGGAGCCAAATGTTAACCACCAAGACAATGGGGAAAATGTCTCTAGGGCACATCCGAGTTCTTCATGGCAGGTCCCCTACCCTACCCCATCACAAGCCTGGAAGCCTCAGAGGGAAAAATGGTTTCATGGGCTGGGCCAGGGCTTTGCTCCTCTGTGCAGTCTTGGGACTTAGTGCCTCATGCTCCAGCTGTGCAGCCCTGGCTGAAAGGGGAAAACATATAACTCTGGTAATTGCTTCAGAGGGTGCAACCCCCAAGCTTTGGTGGCTTACACATGGTGTTGGACCTGCAGGTGCGCAGAAGTCAAGAACTGAGGTTTGGGAACCTCTGCCTAAATTTCAGAGGCTGTATGGAAATGCCTGGATATCCAGGCAGGACTGTGCTGCAGTGGTAGAGCCCGCATGGAGAACCTCTGCTAGGGCAGTGTAGAAAGCATATGTGGGGTCAGGGCTGCCATGCAGAGGCCCCACTGAGGCACTTCCTACTGAAGCTGTGAGACTAGGGCCACCATCCTCCAGACACCAGAATGATAGGTCCACTGAAAACTTGCACTGTGTGCCTGGAAAAGCAGCAGACAATCAATGTCAGCCTGTGAAAGTAGCCAGGAGGATGCTGTAGCTACAAAGCCATAGGGGCAGAGCTGTCCAATGCCATGGGAGCCTACTTCTTGCATCAGCGTGGCCTGGATGTACGATATGGAGTCAGAGGAGATGATTTTGGAGTTTTAAGATTTAATGACTGTCCCACTGGATTTGGGATTTGCATGGGGTCTGTAGCCCCTTCATTTTGGCCAATTTCTCCATTTTGGAATTGGAGCATTTACCCAATGCCTCTACCTCCATTGTATCTTGGGAGTAACTAAATTGTTTTTTTATTTTACAGGCTTATAGGCAGAAGGGACTTGTCTTGTCTCAGATAAGACTTTGGACTTGAACTTTTGGATTAATTATAAAATGAATTAACACTTTGGTGGACTGATGAGAAGATATGATTTGTTTTGAAATGTGAAAAGACATGAGATTTGGAAGGGGCCGGGGCAGAATAATATGGTTAGGCTTTGTGTTCCCACCCAAATCTCATCTTGAATTATAATCACCATACTCCCTGTGTGTCAAGGGAGAGACCAGGTGGAGGGTAATTGAATCAAGGGGGCAGTTTGCTCCAGCCTGCTTTCATGATAGTGAGTGAGTTCTCACAAGATCTTTTGGTTTTATAAGGGATTCTTCCGCCTTTGCTCAGCACTTCTCCTTCCTGCTGCCTTGTGAAGAAGGTGCCTTGCTTTCTCTTCTCCTTCTGCCATGATTGCAAGTTTCCTGAGATATCCCTAGCCATGCTAAACTGTGAGTCAATTAAGCCTCATTCATTTATAAATTACTTAGTCTCAGTCAGTTATTTATGACAATATGAAAACAGACTAATACCGATTTTTATTTGAGGAAAGTGAGCTATGCCTACATTTCAAAGCCTCATTAGATTGGGCTTCCTTCTGTTGTTAATTTACTTTTAACCTCTTAGGTTTCTAAAGGATTCTGTTAATAGACTTATAAGTGAGAGAATGTAACTCATTCTCTGTGCCCCGATCTAAGGTTTTTATGAAAATTATTGTCATAATTTTACCACCCTTTTTAGAGTTTGCTGAAATGACATTATGTTAACTAAATTAGCAAGTGGTTGTGAAGTTTATTGAGATTTTGGATTGGGTTCTTTAGTACAATTTAAAGCATTGCCAGATAGTTTGAATTTTAGTGTACTGCTAGTAGTATTCTGGTGAATTTTATTTTATAAATAACACTGTATATCCTAATGCATTTATCCCAGGTATTATAATTAATAGAAATATTTTGTCTTATTTCAGAATATTTTATTTTCTCATATTTGGAGAATTTTATTTCAAAGTCAAAATTAGTTATTTCAAAGTCTTAAGTGTAGAATAGTTGAACTGGTAAAATAATTTCTTCTTTAAATAGATCTCCACAAAAGATACGTGGATAAAAAAATAGCTTAATATTGTTAAATATGTTATTAAACCCCCTGAAATCCAAATTAATAACTTTTAGATTCATTGGTTATAAGTTCAGTCTTAGAAAAATAAAAAAGATTCTCTGTATTGTCGATGTGTTATATTTTCAAGGTGTTAACCTTGAAAATAATAATGTTATTCTTATTTTGAAACAATTATTTCTTTTGCATTTGAAGTACATGTTTGAATACTAGAAGTTTGGTAGAACAACTTAAAAGATTAAAACACAACATTTTAAAATCTGCAAAAATTATGTTCTATAATTTTCTTTATAAAAGCGTGCATAATTATCCCACAATTCATTAGCTTGCTCTTCAGCATGTGACACAATTTGCATAGAACATTTTGCTATTCTAATCTTGGTCTTTCATAGCTAACAAGAGAAAGTCCTTTTATATTTCAGTGATTATATAATCTTCCTTTAGTGGGTATGACTTTATCCTATGTCCTCAGCAAATTACTTACAGCAAGACATAGTTCATTCCCCAGGATAATGCAAGATACAAAGTTTCTTCAAACTTCCAATAGAGTTCAATTCTATTCCACAAACTCAGAATGCATTTGGAGATTTATATGTTTTTAAGGGGATAAAAAAATTGCTGAGAAATTCTTGACATCTTATCCCAAACTAAAATTGCTTGATTTATTTCAGGTGGGAAATTTTATCTGAATAATTCAAACAATTTTATCTAATAGTTCAATTAATTTAGTTTGAGGAAAATATATTTTCTAAGGTCAGTGTTTCTATAATGCAGGTAAATTCATTCATTTACATTATGCTCAAAAACAAACATTGATAGCATTTGTTTTGTATGTTTTCTGTCTGTGAACACATGTGAACACACACACACACATACACACATGCCATTCCAATTCATTTGTTTTTTCTGTGTATTCTAGAGTTTCAAATTCTGAACAGCCTTCCTCAATTATATAAACAAATCTATTGATTTCCGTATCAGTATTTGATATTTGCCTTTATTTATACCAGTCACATATTTATTCATTGGGGTTAAATATTATAAAATGTGTAATTAATGTTAAAAGTCCTTATTGTTTTAATTTATGTCTAGTATTAAAAAATGTAGATCTCTAAAAAATCAGTGATACTGAATATCTGTACTTCAAAGAGGCTATCTCTAGTTGCCTGTTTTTGGTTCTGGTCAAAATTTCAATTAACCAATTAATGTTTTTTTGTTGTTGTTTATTTGTTTGTTTTTTGAGATGGAGTCTTGCTTTGTTGCCCAGTCTGGAGTGCAGTGGTCCTTCTCTGCTCACTGCAGCCTCTGCCTCCTAGGTTTAAGCGATTCTCCTGCCTCAGCCTCTGGAGTAGCTGGGATTACAGGCACGTACCACTATGCCTGGCTAACTTTTGTATTTTTAGTAGAGACGGGGTTTCACCATTTTGGCCAGGCTGATCTCAAACTCCTGACATCAAGTTATCCATCCACCCTCCTGGGCCTCCCAAAGTGCTGGGATTATAAGGTGTGAGCCACTAAGCCCAGCCTCAGTTGAACGAATTAATATGTTAAATGTCACAGGAGAAGACGTGTTAAACTGTACATCATTTCTTTATATTTTTAAGCTTTCTGCCTGAAAAATTTGAGAATATCCCTAACCTCAAAAAGATAAATTTTGAAATAATCAAAGATATAAACTCTATAACAAGATTGTGATTGAACAATTGAGTCCCTAAGCTGTTGTTTCATATACAATATAAAGTAAGCCAATATATACTGCAGGAGGCCCGCTAGCTACAAACACTCCAGAGAGGAGTTGATATGGAGGGGAACACTGGAAATGCCCATTCTAGAATGCTTGGGGTAGTGGAATCTTTGTGAAACAAACTTTAATATTAATATCAAAATGAGTGAGAGGGCCTCAAGCTATATTAGTTGACTTCTGAAACAAACTCCCTTGATTCTGAGTTCATGCTTATAAGAGGAGATTTCTAATAATTTGGTTTCCTATGGAAGTAGTCTATAGCATTCTATTACAGTTCCCTATACATTTATCAAGAGGACTTACTCTGTGTCTGGCATTGTGCAGGCATTACTGAGATTCATCAGGCACCGAGGATACCCATGATACTGCATTCCGATGAGAGAATGATATAAACATATAGACACTTTTAAAAAACGTTCTTAAAGGCTATTAAAAAAGCATGCTTAACAACCTTAGAAAATGTATTCTAAGCATTTAAATATGTGTGTTATTGAGTGAGTAAAACTACATTTATACATAAGTGTGTATAGGAAAATAATACTATAATTATGTAAGCAATATGAGTGATTAAATTTGGGAAGAAGAAGGAGATGGCTTATGAATGAATTAAAGATCACTTTATTTTACTTAATTTATGTGTTTTTTTCTTTGTAGAATAATGTGAATATATTCATATTTTCTTGAATATATTAATGTATATCTGCACACACATAAGAGGAGGGAAAGAATTCTAAAGAATGAGTAGGAGGAAATCCTGGAAAAAGTTCCGTGGATG
Source organism: Piliocolobus tephrosceles (assembly GCF_002776525.5). Classification (NCBI taxonomy): domain Eukaryota; kingdom Metazoa; phylum Chordata; class Mammalia; order Primates; family Cercopithecidae; genus Piliocolobus; species Piliocolobus tephrosceles. The sequence goes on from NC_045447.1 coordinate 48,639,402, forward strand.
TATTTCAAGCTCTCCAAACTGCTTCTGTCAAGACTCATAAATTGGAAAGAACGCAAGTCTTTCAAGGGGCTGCAAATTGTTTAGTAGACTCAGATGTAGAAGTAGACATGGGTAGTGAGAAAGTGAAAAATGACCTTAGCAGCTCACTGCTGGAAGCTGTAGGTTTGCCTTAATTGTCCCAACTAAACGTAAACAACTTTCTTAGAATAGAATCAACACTCAGGTAAGGCCACTCTGTGACCACAATAGACTAAGACAAAGAAAGGACACCTACCTTGCAATCACAGTAACTAAACATCCCCTTCCAAAGGCAAGCAAGAGTGACTACTGTTTTTTTACTAGTGATAATTTTAGCTCCACTTTGAATGCCTTGTCTTCCAGCTTAAAAAACATGTAAGGATATCCAGTCATTGACTTATTCCTGCTACCTGACAACATCCTATCCAGAATTGTCTGCACTTCTCTGAATCTGCTTTAGAATCCCTCTTCACATGTCCAAATATTATCATAAGCCTCTCCTAACTTTCTTTGACAGAAACACTGTGTTCCTCTGCTGTGTATTCTCCCTTGCTGCAGGAAGCTGCAATAAACCTAAATAGCTTTGACTAAAGTTGTGTGGTGCCCATTGGTTAGTGGACTTGGATGATAGTTGCAGATGAAACCATGCAGTTAAGCTGGAGTGAGGTCACAAAGATCACACTAAAATATACAGTGCCAAGGAAATTAATTTTTATCTGCAGTCATGGGAAGATGTAACCCACAGGAGGGAGAATTTTGGAATTGTTTAAAACATCAATCTACTGGTAATATAGAAAATAAGTTGGAATAGGCAAAAGATTGAAAGGAAATAATTCAAGGGGAAGCTTTAGCAATCTGGACAAGAGGTGAAGGGACCACAGTTAAGGACTGCCAATGTGGATATTAAAAAGTAGACAATGAATAAGTGTAAGACTTGGTAACTGGTCATCACCATATCACGTATTCAAAACCAGTATGGAAGGAACACCTCTGGGGAAGGTTGAATGATTAATTGAGTAGCAGTTTGAAGTTCAGGTGGCAATTCAATCCATTGATCTCAAACTCAGGAGAGATATTGGGGCTGGAAATACAGATTTGGTTGCCACCAGCAGAGGGATGACAATTACAGCCATTGAATTTTTGTGACATTTGTATATATCCTACACTGAATGAACCCAGATGGCTCTGCTATTCTAGTTTTTGCTGTCTCCCTCTAGCAACTAGCTAACTGAGGTATTCAATTATGAAACATAAAATGAAACTGAATAGGATAATTTGTACCTGCTGTAAGAAGACAAGTGAACTAGATTCAGTTGATTCGTAGCTACAGGTCAGCTATGTGATAAGATAATACATATTCTCTCCAATTCCTGAATCAATGTTTGTAGGCATTGATTTAGGAAAGAGTTAGGGATATAATTCTTCAGTTAATTTTCCTGGGTCCAGGGAAACCCATGCCAATGTTGGGATTCAGATAAATAGATGCAGGAATGGAGGATTTTCCTTTGGAAGAGACCTAAGCTTTTTCTCCTTTTCTAGGTGATATTACATATATGAGAGTGTGACAGTTGGTAATTCTTAATAAGTAGCGACAGGGAAGGCAATCTTGGCAATCCATGGTCAGAGTCCATGGTCAGAGGATTTAATTCATTTCCACATGCATTTCACTCCAAATAATTTTTTTCAAGACAGTCAAGATTTGAGGGGCAAATGGATCCCTCTGGGGGAAGATGTTCTTAGCACAGGATTAGACAAAGCTTTTGTTCAGCATCCTGCCCTGACCCAGTAGCTGTAGACCATGAGAATTTATTGTTCGAATGTATCCTTATTTATTTCTTAGTCACAACTTTGGGCAATATGAAAGAGTGTGTCGTAAGTATAATAATATTGAACATTCATGCAGCAGACATACATTACCTACATTGTCTTATTTAATCATCATCATAACCTCATGCATTTATTGACAATTTAATCCTGATTTTATGGTTGACATAACTGAGACTTAAATACATTCTCTGTTATAATATACTAGATATATAATTATATCTAGTATATTATATATAATAACATATAATATACTAGCTACTAGAAAGACTCATTATTTTTAAGGTGACAGTTCTTCCCAACTTGATCTATAGATTCAATGCAATCCTAATAAAAATCCCAGCAAGTTATTTTGTGGTCTTGACAAAACGATTTTATAGTTTATATGGAGGGGCAAATGACCAAAAATAGCCAGCACAGACTAACTCTACCTGACTTCAAAACCTATTTTAAAACTACAGTAATCAAAACAATGTAGTCCTTTTGTAAAAATAGACAAATAGATCAATGGAACACAATACAGAGTCCAGAAATAGATCCACACAAATATAGTAAACTAATCTTTGATAAAGCAGAAAAGGCAATACAATGGAACAAAGATGTTTTTGTTTTCACAAATCATGCTGAAACAACCAGACATCCATGTGCAAAAGAAAAAGAAAAAAAAAAAAAAGAATCTAGATGCAAACCTTACACCTTTAACAAAAATTAACTCAAGATGGATTATAGACTTAAATATAAAACGTAAAACTGTGAAACTTCTGTAAGTTAACATAGGGGAAAGCCCAGATGACCTTGGGTATGGAGATGCATTTTTAGGTACAACACCAAAGGCACAATCCATGAAAGAAATAGTTGATAAGCTAGACTTTATTAAAATTAATATAGCTAGTAGGTATTGGAACTGACTCCAGAAGTAGAAATCTTAAAAACTAAACTTTTATTTACATAGTATAGATATTAGTGCATAGTCTTCTGAGGATCATCAACCTAACCATTATCTTCTATTATCAATCTAATCATTATATAGTTCTTGTTTGATAGTAATCAGTTACTTATAGTTTATGATTAGTTATATAATATCAGTGTCTGCCACAATTTATACTGGTATAAGTTAACCTCTGACATTTTACATATGATAGTATTGTGGTTTTATTTATATTATATTATATTATTTTATTTTATTTTTATTTTTGAGACAGAGTCTCACTCTTGTCCCCCAGTGCGATGGCATGACCTCGGCTTATTGCAACCTCTTCCTCCTGGGTTCAAGCAATTCTCCTACCCCAGCCTCCCAAGTAGCTGGGATTACAGGCACCCACCAACATGCCTGGCTAAATTTTTTATTTTATTTATTTTTTTTAGTAGTGGAGACAGTGTTTCACCACTACTAAATGCACTTTGGGAGACAGTGTTTCACCATGTTGGCCAGGCTGGTCTTGAACTCCTGACCTCAGGTGATCCACCTGCACTGGTCTCCCAAAGTGCTGGGATTACAGGTGTGAGGCGTGAGCCACCATGCCGAGGTGTATTGGGGTTTTTAATTTCTCTCTTAGGAAAAAATCATAATCATCTTCCTTTTTCCTTTAATCTCATTTTAACATTGGAAAGTTATTGTATAATCACTTTTCCTCTCATGTATATTATCTTAAATAACAGAGGCTTTTAACATAGATGTATTGACCCTTTCTTTTTCTGTTGTTTATTTGGTTTTAGCCCCTATTGCCTTGGTCTATCACTCCACATTCTGTTTTCTCTTAGATCACAACTGGCATTCAATCTGCAAATCTTGGTGTGCTGATTTAAAATGCAGTTTTGGGGGACCCACATGACATTGACCGAATCAGAGTCTCTAGCGATGAAGCCTGTGAATCTCCAGTTTTATCAAGGACTCTAAGTAAGGCTTATGCACATTACAGTTACAGCACATTACAGTTTGACAACCACAGCTATAGAGAGGAATGATTGGGTATAATTTTGTAGATATTTTACCCAGCTGCTAATCTTTAATTATATATGATTAAAACAACACAACATTTGTTTTTATTTTCTCTGAAATTGCAGATAATACATTATTACTCCACACGCCTTACAATTTTTGCAACATATTTTCAGAAGCATATAATTAGTATAATAGCATAATCATACAGACAAAACTCAAGTGTGAAAAGATATATTTTATTTAACATATGATTAAGTGTTGGAATTCATAAACAGGAATTAACACTTTAAAGAACAGAACAAAGAAGATTCAGAGCTATGAACACAGAGGATAAAAGTTATATATGGAAAGGGAATGAAGGAGAAGAAGCCAGGCATTTCTCACCATATTGTCAGAAAAATTCAGAGATTGTCTTTATTTTATAGCTAACCTAACCCAAAAGGAGAACAAAAGGTAAAGGCAATTATATAAACCAAAGGCATCACATTCAGTTTATCAAGCTCCTTAGAAGAAAAATTATTAAATCCGGCTCACCGCTTTCAAAGCTAATGGAAACATAAAGTAAGTTATAGTAAATAATATAAAGGATACATTGGTTTTATATTATAGTTATATATTAAATATATAATAACTATATATAATTATAGTTATATATAACATCTAAGGAAGTGGTCAGCATATGAAGATAAGGCAGGAAGGGGAAGCCATAGAGGCAGAAAATAAGAGGGCAAAGAAATGAAGGTTTATGTATCAGCTATCAGTGGAAGAAGCTGAAGGAAGAAAGCATCTTCCAAAACTGCCATAATAGTTGTCATGTAATATCAATTTCCTTCTTCTTTAGTAGTAGATTCTCAATATTTCTTAGGGACTTGATGTTTTCAGCTAAATGACCATACTTCCTAGCCTTTCTTCAATCTAGACATGGCATTGAGACAAAATTTGAACCAATATGAGATAAGGAAACCATAGAAGGTGGCTTTCAGGGAGGCCTTTTATCTGAGAGAAGCATCCTTTATCACTTGCTCTTTCTTCATCCTGCTCCTGGGAATTTGGATGGGGTGGGGAGCTTAAGAAACTCTCTTGCACCAGGAAATATACTTCAGCACAGCCCGGGAGCACATGGCACGCTCCCATTTCTCCTCCACAGAAGTGGCACTGATTTTGCTGCTGAGGATATGAAAGGTGCCAGATCTCAACATTCCCTCCCTGGTCTGGGGTGGGTAGGGGCACCTACCAAGCCTGGGAAAGGTTTGTTGGCAGCCTCTAGGAGTTTGTATCTCAGAGGAATGCCAAACTGTGACCATATAATTCAGGCGTGGACTGATAAACTGGATTGAGGACCTGTTACTGAAGCCAGCAAAACCCATATGCTGGGGAGCAGTGGGGGTAGGGCATCATGGGACATGCAGTCAGTCCACTGCTTCTCCATATCTCAGCTATGGCATCTATACTGGGGCCATGCAAAAGCGTTCAGCCTCCCTGTTCCCTTCCTGGACCAGGAGTGGAAGGAGTGGAGGCAGTGGCAGTGGCCAAAGTTGCAAAGGGCTTGTCAGCAACCTGTGGGAGTTGTACTCTCAGAGCAACACTGAGCAGTGTTCAGGTGGGGGGTGGGGCAGGTGCACTGGGAGCCCAAGCCAGCAAGCCCCATTTAGCAGGGAGCAGTGGAAGTTGGGAGTCACCTAGTATGCAGTCTGGCTGCTCCTCAGTCCCCTGATTGTGGCATCTGTTCTAGGGGTGCTTAAAAGTGCCTGGCCTCCCTTTTTGGCAGGGTGGTGGTAGCTGGTGCTGGGCTACTCAAGGATCAAAACCCTGTGATGTTCCATGTACACTTGAGTGGTGCCTGGCACTGGCTCTACTTGGCTCTCTGTTTTGGTCTAGAGGCCCATGGCGGGTCTGGGGGCTCTTCTTTGCCCAGGATTGATGAGGTCTGTGGTGGAGGTGTGGAACCCTGGGCATCTCTTACTCACTCACCCTTTTCCCACATTAAGGAGCCTCCCCAGTTCTGTGCTGGTCCTGGGTCAGCAACTGCCTGGCTTTACTCCTCTCTGCTCTCCAGAGTTCCCATTGTTTCCCTGGTGAAGCCCAGCATGATCTCTTAGATGATCCACTTGAAGAGTTAATAAGTACTTGCTATCTTATTTCCTCTCCATGAGAGAGGCATGCACTAGCTGCTTCTAGCCATTCATCTTGGATCTGCAACATAGTTATTTTATCTGAGGAATTATTTCTGAAATCCAAAAATAGAGAGACTGAAGTACCAGGACATTCTACTGAGCACAAAGAATTGAATTCATGCTTTTACCTTTGCTTTCTCCAAATCCTTACTGAAATTACTACAGTGAAAGAACAGACCCACAGGAACAAGAGAATGGGAGAGGGTATGACTGCAACACATTTGTGGAACTGGGAAAACAGGTAAGTATTTAGTGATTTCAAATGCTAGAGAAATTTGAAATCTAAACTAGCAGTCAGGGGAATGCAGAAGAGAGGTAACCCACTACCTGGCCATAGAAATGTTCAGATATAGAAGACAACAAGGATCACTGCAAGTGGAAATGCAAATGGAGAAGGTTTTTTGAAAATTTGTAGATGTTGTTTGTTACCTGATTCCATTTTACATTTGGTAAAACTGGTAACTAATCTTGCACAGTACCTGCAAAAGAAAGTTCACTGTATCAACAAACTAGAGGGAATTGACTTTGAGCAACCAAAACATGAAATAATTAGAAATAAAACTGATATTTTTCCAAGAGTAGAAAAATGAGCAAAGAGATGGAGAGTCAAGGAAAAAAAGATGAAATTAGGAAATAAATATAGGAGGCCTGGCATCTGAAAAATATAAGTTCAGAGAGAACTGAGAAAATGGAAGGGGGATACTTATCAAATATTTTTAAAAATTTCTGAAGAACTGAGAGCATACACTTTCAGATTGAAATTAAATGTCTAGAGAATTGATTAAAAAGCCATATCATCATGGTACTGAGTGTCTCCAGAAGCTTTACTAGAAACTAGAGAAGACATTGGAACAATTAATTACAATTTGTTTTGAACCTAGAATTCTGTAGTTGTCCTAATAGAAATAGTTGTAACAGCAGATTGGAGACATTTGTGGATATTCAAAATACTCCTTTAGCCTTCCTTATACCCTTTCCAAGGATGCCACTGAAAGAGGCACTTTGTCAAAATGAGATAATGAATTAAAAGAGGAAAATGTATTATCATAAACAAGAGACTTAGAACTACAGCTCAGAGAGAATCTCCAAACAAGGAAAATGAAGAATGAGATAAAGCCTTGCAGTGGGTTTGGAAAAACAGCAGCTAAGATTTAAGCAGAAGATAGAAGATTCCAAGAAGGATATTTTCAAACACACACATCTAATAGGATATGTGATGGTTTTTAATGTTTTAAGATAAAGTTCATAATTATGAAGGGCAGCTTAGGAATCAGTTATTGGTACATTAAGGTACAAAGAACAATACAAACCAAACAAAAATAATTATTACTGCAAGAAAATAAGTTGTATACAGAAACAAATTGAGTCATGATGTACTTCAGCAATAACTTTTACTTGTGTAATAAAGACATTGACACCAAACACTGCCTTTAACAACCATGATCACATAATGCGGTTGAGGAAATGGAGGAATGGGAAACGTGTGTTTGAGTTTGGTATGTAAGAAACTGGCTACATCCATGCCAGATATTTTTGGAAAGTGCAAACCAAGAAATAGCTGTGTAGGTATCTTATTTAGAAACATAGATAAATGCCAAATTATTGGTTAAAAAAATTGAAAGAGGTGACTTCTAAGGAAGAGAAAGGGGTAGTGAGAAGAATAATTTTCATAAAAGTCTTGTTTTACCTGACATATTAAATCATCATATTGTAATAACTAAGTCTCAGTAAAAATATTACACAAATTATGCAAATACTCATTGCATGACAACACATTAAGGCTCATCATGCCTTTGTTATTTGGAGTGCTCAATGTTACCAGCTACTTCCTGACATAGACTTATACAGAGATGCAGAATAAAGGAAACAGGGACACTATGTCTCTGGAGGAGAGGAGAAGAGGACATAGCAATATGTTTTCCATAGTTTCTAGTGTACTCTGGTCCTACTTAGGAAACTTGCTCATTTATTACCTAATGACAGAAAGATCAAACATAATCGATTACATTAAAAAATAACATCATTTTTCATTGAGAAAAATTATAAAATCCCAGAAAGCATTAAAAACTCTAAAAATTAAATATATGCATAAACATTTTATCATTAGGCAATATGCTTTTCCTTTATTTGATATTGTTTGCAATCTAGTTTTATTTTATTTGATATCATATACAATAAAAAGTTACCCAAAGCAGGACTCTATACAGTGACTTCAAATTATTCTGCACTATGGCAGTATAATTTACTTAATATTATCAGGATTTTTTTAAAAATCTGTTTTTCTGTTACTGTTCTTCTATTACTATTTTTATGCCACTTTGGCAATCAGTATTAATGCTATTTCGAAGCAGGATAGAAAAATCAATGCAAGAGTTATTTTTTTTTCCAAGGATTGGCTCCAAGGACCTGATTATAAAGTTAAAAGTATTTTTAAGGACTCTTCTCTTTGATATGATTGAGTGGAGAAATTAATGAAGTAAAACAAAGTTGAAAAAATCTGTTAAAAAAAAAAAAACAACTCTGTTATAGTCTAACTTTATAAAACAGAAAAAGAAATCCCAAACAACCTCATCTTTAGTACAGGTGTTCTCATTCTGTCTGTCTTTGTTTTTCTCTGTCTTTGTCCCTCTTTCTCTGCCTCTCTCTCTCTACACACACACACACACACACACACACACACACACGCATCAATGTAAGTCTATCCATCCATCACCTGTCATTTCACTTATCATATATCTACATACCATCATGACTCTATATATCTAGGTATAATTTCATGTGCAAAGGTGTGTTGAATCAATGGGGTAATAGATATTATAAAAACCAGAGTGTATTGCTACTTTACTCTTTTTATATAATCTTGAGTTAAATATTAATAATATATGGAGCATGCTTCCTAGCAGTCTTAAATTCATCACCCAAATCAAACTAAGTATTACCTGGTCTACTGTTTCTCAAAGTCATACTACATAAGGATCCCTTGGATATTTGTTACAATTACAAATTACTGGGTCAATATTTGAAAAATTATCATCTCTGGAAATAGAAGACAGAATATATACCTTTAAAATTCTTGCTGCTCTATGAAAAAATTTGAGAATCACTGTCCCAGTCCATTGTGTTTCTTTATATTTGCTATATATTTCCCAGTATGAAATAGGCTACTGTAGCCATTAACATAATAACCAGTATCTAAAATTCTGGTTCAAACAATTCACTCCACTGTGAAACAATATGAGATTTTAGAAAGAACTAAATCAAATTTAGTTAGGTTAAGCCAGTGACTCCTGAAAGCTATTTTACATGCCAGCTACATCAGAATCAACTGGAGGTTTTTATTTAAAATATAGATTTAGAATCTTTTCAATAGCTATAAAAACACAACTTTTTAAAGTGGGATTGGATAAGCAATATATAACATTAGAGATGTTTCAAACAATCTGCTTATACTGAGATTACCTTTTTTTAAAACACAATTTTTATATTTATAATAAATGTTGAATAATAATTGGACATTAATTAGTTGCTGTTACAGTTTTGGGGTTGCTAAAGCATAAATCACGGTCATAAAAATCAAAGGTAGAATTCCTCCAGAGATATAAGTTTAAAGGACAAGAAAGCATGGAAACCACAGAAAAAAAAAAATCGTTGCTTTCATTTGTCACTGAGCTATAAGCTCTTGCCTCTTTGGTGGAAATAGGAATGCATCCTTTAGGCTTACGGGTTATTATTCCAAATCATAGTTCATTTTTAGAACTATAAATAAATGTCTAAGGTAACCCATAGTTCAAAACTTTCTCTGAAGAAAAGATATTAAGTTATGTGTGTTCTGATGAAACCAATGAAAATGCAGACACAGAAATTTGAATTTAACTGCCAGAGAACTCAAGGAAAAGAAAAATCCTATCATCAAGGATAGATTTACTTATTTATTTATTTTTTATTTATTTGTTTATCTTATTTATTTTTTATTTATTTTGAGATGGAGTCTCGCTCTGTCACCCAGGCTGGAGTGAAGTGGTGTGATCTTGGCTCATTGCAACCTCCCGCTCCCAGTTTCAAACGATTCTCCTGCCTCAGCCTCCCGAATATCTGGGATTATAGGCGTGTGCCACCACACCCAGCTGATTTTTGTATTTTTAGTAGAGATGGGGTTTTGGTATGTTGGCCAGGCTTGTCTCGATCTCCTGACCACAGGTGATCCAACCACCTCACCCTCCCAAAGTGCTGGGATTGCAGACGTGAGCCATGGCACCCAGTCAAGGATAGATTCAAATAATGGTAAGACTCCAGATGTTAATAACGGCTATCTATGAGTTAAAGACAATTTAAAAACATTTTCTTTTTTGGACCATTCCTCAATTTTTTCAGTAAAGATAAGACATTATTATATTCAGGGAAAAAAAGTCTACATACAATTGTATCATGCTTCCTTTAATGGAAAAATCAAGTTCATTCACAAGTTTACAGATGTAGAAAATGAAGCACAACTATTCAAACCTGGTCAATCTGACTTCTTGCTTTGAATCAATTTGTAAAAATTCCTTCGTCACACTAGGAATTCCTCCTAAGAGCCTCATCAATTTTGAGGTTTGTGATATGGAGGTTTAGTGTGAGTTCAGAAGTAAAGTTCAATCTGGGAAATAGCTATTGTGTGGGAGAATATGTTTAGTTAACCTTTCCTATAATGTTACTTTAGGAGATAATGGGGCTTTATTTGATTGAGGTTGTTAATGAAGTTGATAGAAGAGATATCCAAGTAAAATTATGATATTCCTCTGTTAGTTTCTGTGAGATTTCTGGAAAGACCAAAGGGTTTTCACTAACATCCAACATATACTTTACCTATAGACTTAGGTTCACGCAGCCAGGAGCTTCAAAATCCCATATGGCAATTGGCTTGTTAGATGTTGGTACAGCTGTTAAGTACATGCTTAGACTCATTGTAAAATACCTCTTATAACTTTTAAATTATTTTAACAAAATGAATGTAGATATGGGAGACAAGCAAGAAAGCTTTTTTTTTTTTTTTTTTTTTTTTTTTTTAATGAGGAGCAGGGTTATTAGTGATTAGCGTTTCTACAAAGATGTTGAAGAGTAACTCTCTGATTTTGACAACTTGACAGGAATTACTATAAGAAGGATATTTGATTAGAGTGGGTTTGCAGGCTTTATTCTAAGAACTGTATTTCATTGAGAAATTCAGTTATCTTCAGTCCCCATCTGAATCACATGTATGTGACTTAACAAAAAGTTTTCAATTTATGTTCTAAAATTTTATGCTGTCTTTGATCTGGAAATAAATAACCCACAAAACTAGAAAGCCCTTCTTGAGGGAGGTAGAAATATGAACAGACATTAGCTATCTGGATATCTCCAAACCCATGCCCTGACTGGTCACTGAACCTCACAAGAGTCAAATGGCAGGATCTCATACTGTAACGGTTGTAGAAACTAAATAGATTATTCTTGTATATTGAAGGTTTTGGGAAATTTTTCATTACTTCCAATCACCTCATTACAATTTCTTACTCTGACTCTTCTTACGTTGTTGTCTTGTGACAAAACTGACTCAGAAGTTAAAGGGACATGACCTGCTTACCCTACCTCTAAATTACTGCTGCCAAAAAGTGGGTACAGTAGCTGGATCCCAAGTAGCGGCCTTCCTATCCATGCTGTTGCAATATCTTGCTGTTGGTTTTCTGCTTCTACCCTTGTGCCAGTACAGTCTATTTTCAATGTATCAGCCAGAAAGATTCCTTTAAGAGGTGCAACAGTCATTTTATCCTTGTAAAACCTCTCCAGTGACTATCTGGCTCTTTTAAAGTAAAAGCTAATGTCCTTTTCATGATCTACAGGGATACACAGCTTGGACTCCTCAAAAATTTGGGTCCCATCTTTAGTTACTCTCCTCCTATTTTTCACCTTATTTATTCTCCAATATACCAGCCTTGTTCTTCTCAAACAATTCATGCCTGCTGCATCCCTGTATTTGTTCTTCCACATGCCTACCTGGTACATTTTCAAGATATCCAAAGACTCACCTCCTTCACAGCCCTTCAGTTTTACACAAATGCCAACTAATTAGTAAGACCTTTTCCTATATCAATCTATTTAAAATTGCTAGCTCCTTCACTCCATATCCTTCCTTGATTTATTTTTCTTCATAGAATTTTCCATCTTCGAGCTGATTAGAAATATACTGATTTTGTTGAAGGTCTGACCAATAAGGAGAGTATAAACTTCATGCTGGTGAGGGTGATTTTTGTCCTTTTTTTGGTCGATAATATATCACCTAGAACACTGTCCAGCACCAGAACTTCATGGTGATGTACCCAGTGGAGTTACACAGGGCCCCAAGCTCATCAGAGCCTTTGTACTTAGGGCTTAAGGTCCTGCAGTTTTCACTTCCAAATCCTTAACGATTTTCTGTTTGAATTTGAACTTCGTAAGTGAAATCCAATTGGATAAGAGAATATGTGCTTGAGGCTTGGCGCCTGGACTCCATGGGCCTGCCTCCTGCCACCTTCTTGCCTTCTCTGATAATTCCTCATCCATCTGCTCTGTGACCCCTTAGACTTCCCTGATTGCTTCCTGGTGCCCTCCACTCCTAGCATCCTGGGGCAGGTCCTGGTCATGGCAGTCCCATCCTTAATTTGTTGAGATTGAACCTCTAGCCCACCCTATTAGGTACCAGAGGTGACTAAATCTTACAGGCTGTAATTCTAAAATTCTCTATTCTATAACCATCATTTTTTCCTCCGATTTTTACTGAATTAAATTAAGATTTAGTCCTCTTTTCCCTGAATTCTGCAGTGGTGTGGTGGTTTCTGTCATATTCTCTTTCTTCTTTTCAATCAGTATAAGCTCCTGGGTGGAGATCTTTTTCTCCCAGCAAACCCTGTGCATCTCTGTTTCTCTCAGAGTGTTCTTGTATATCATTGTTTTGTAGTAGTGTGTATGTGCCACATTCCTCTTATGGAATCAATAATTTACGAATTTTAAAGAAAAACAGTTATGAATTAGAAATACCTTGGTTAGTATCTCTAGTACAGGCTTTCAAAGGTATATTAGTTTTCAGGAGATACATTTACATTTTTAAGAAAGTGTCTTATTCAAATACGGTATTTATAAATTATAAACGTTACAATTAGCATTTCTGTCCAGTTATTACAGAAAACATGTCTTCTTAACTTTGTTATATAGGTGTTAAAATTTCCTATAAATGAATAAAAGTGGTCAAAGAGATGTTAAGTAACCAGGAGGCAAATGTCATCATATCCATTCTAGAAAACCAGAGTTGCTAAAGAAAAGTAAACTTGGAATATGTAAAAGTAGATAAGGAATATTTTGAACAGTGAAGTGAAAATCTATATTCCTCCTGAAGAAGAAACAGACAGGAACTGCTAGGACCCAAGTGCACCCAGTAAGCCTTTTTTAACTATTTTCTTGTTTTGTTCTTAGTATCACCCCCAAATTAAGAGACAGCATTGCAGTCAATGGCAACATTTCAAAGAAACTACTTCTGTAGACAGTATGTAGCCTCATTGTGAAAAGAGGCTACTTAAACCAAGAAAAAAATATGAAAAAGGATTTGAGTGTATGACAGACGAGAGCAAAATATGATATAAAAGTAAATGGTATTGCCAAGGTTGAAAAATATAAGGAGAAAAAAAAGTAATTATAACGCAAACTGGGTTGGTCCCAGTGCACTCTTTTTCTTGTCTATAAGGAATTTAACTCTCTTTTATTAAAGGAAAATGTTGCAATGCAAAATTATATAAAATATTTATATATAAATTGCTACTGAATATGTCTTTAAATAGTTCTGGCCAGGTGGTGTATTAAATAGCTACTTACCTTGTCTGGTATATTATCTGTAGTGGAAATAGCATGCATATTTAAAATATCTTTTGTGGCTAAACAGCACAAATTAATTGTATGTTGATATGGTTTTGCTATCCCCACCCAAATCTCATCTTGAACTGTAGCTTCCGTAATCCCCATGTGTAGTGGGAGGGACCCAGTGGCAGGTAGTCGAATTGTGGGAGCAGATTTTTCCTGTGTTGTTCTTGGGATAGTAAAGAAGTCTCACAAGATCTGATGGCTTTATAAAGTGCAGTTTCCCTGCACATGCTCCCTCACCTGCCACCATGTAAAATGTGCTTTTGTTTCTCCTTTGCGTTCTGCCATGATTGTGAGGCCTCACAGCCATGTGGAACTACGAGTCCATTAAACCTCTTTTTTTTTTTTTTAAATAAATTACCCAGTCTCAGGTATTTCATCATAGAAGTATAAAAATGGACTAATACATATGTGGAGATTTTATTTTACATTTTTAATTGTCTTTGACACAATTTATTCAATTATTGCTGTTTTGTTACCTAAATATCATTTTGTAATTGTAAAAATAAATGTAGTTATTATCTTGACATTTTGAATTAAGTAAATATAGTTGTAAATAAAATAACAAAATCTGTTAATAAATGCATGTTAAGCTAGGGATTAACAAATGACAGGAATAAACAAAAAGTTTTTGGTAAGGTTTTAACTCAAACTCTCTTTCATTGTAGCTTTGGGTAATTACTTAACCTTTCTAAGCCACAGAATATTGTTTGTAAAATAGGGCTAATAATAATAATCACTTAAGACATGCTTGAATGAGATAATTCATGCAAAGCTTTTAAACAGAGCAAATGATGGGTAAGTATTATATATACTTGCCATTATATTAAAGTTGTTTGTCTCAGAAAATAGTTTGTCTGCAGTAGGATGTATGAAAAATTAAATATTAACATTAAACATATAAATAGAAGAGAATATGGATATATTTTAAATTTTAAGTTCAGAGATGGCTTTCAAAACATTACATGGAAAGAAAAATAATGAAGAAAATATTAGTGGTAGCATCATTAGCAAGATAAATAACATACTAAGCATTGTATCTCAGAAAACTTTTTAACTAAGAAAGGTTAAAATACATAATGTGATAAAACAGCAAAAACATACACACACAACTCAAATGTTCTGGTAACGACTACTCCAACAAATGTCTCCAGTGAATGTGTCAGGGACACAGCAGAAATATTGTATAAAGTAGAAGCTCATTCAACATCTTGGAAGAAAATGAGTTACTTTTGCCAAGTGCAGCATAAGTGCCCATCACCAGTTCTGGAAACCACACTCCTTATCTTAAAGATCTAAAGAACTCACATTGATTGAAAGATTTATAGTTTGCTTTACTTAAAATATTCATTTGGAGTCTAGCCACTGAAGAGTCCGTGATATTTGGATAGAGAAATAAAGATAAATGTTGTGTTTTTTTCTTCTTCTGAAAGATTAAATATGCTTTTTCATTAAGTTATTTATTTCAAACTAATGCAAATTGAAATGTGGAAAAGTTGTCAAAGTATAAAATTACACAATTTACACAACAAGAAATTATGCAGCCCCCGACTGATTTCTCATCCTGCTGCCCAATCAACCTCATTTCCACTCAGTTCTAGATTTTGCTCATCACCCTGAACTTCCGTTTTCATCTTCTCAGGAGGAAGCTTTGGTTTGGTAGAAACAAGCATATAATGTGAAATCATGTAGATATATTTTAACAGTATTTTCTTGTCACAAAAGTTTAGAAAAGAATTGTGGCTGGCATCCCTTTGAGTACTTGCATATCTGAGAAGGCCTTTCAGTTGCCTTGATAAGTAAAAGAGACATTGGATCATTAGAGACTGTAGGCCCAGTTAGTTTTATACAAAACTTTCTAATTATTACTCATTTATCTGCTGAGATTGAATATTATAGATTTTAATTCTGTGAACAACCTAATTCTATTTATTTTTGTAGATAACATGGATTATTATTAATAGATTTTGAAAATCATTGGTGTTTATAAGATTCTTTACTTTTAAAATACCAAAAAACAAACCAAAAGAAAAGGAAAAAGTGTTCTTCCACATGTCAGTTGCTCATAACAACTTGCAAGTGTCTGTGATATAGAGACTCCAGCCTTCAGCCTAGAAAAGGGTTGTATTACTACAATTTCTAAATTATTCCTATTTATCCTCTCATTCCACACTTTTTATCCAAATAATGAACATTTGTTTTCCAAATTTTGTAACTACTCTCTTTAAATGAGTTTACTTGTCCTTTGTTAATAATATCTCAAGATTTACTTAATTATTACATTTTCTGTTGTACATCCCCTCTATAATGATGTTAATTACATTTTTTAAAAGTGTCCATTTCATGATGTTATTTTAGAAAATACATTAAATCAAATAGATTACAGGTATTGTTTCTTTGTTCTGTGAAATTTTATTTTCCATTTTTAAAAGCACAAAGTCAAAACTATCTTCATCTATTCTGTTAATAAGGTAATCCAAAAAGATCAGTGGTTACTTCAAAAGAACCATTTAGAGTCAAAATCCAGGGATCTTAGTCCTGTGTCCATGTTTTGTCCCTGTTGCATGACTTGGTATGCCATGCTGTATCTCTTCTATGAAGATTTTAATACAGTAGCCTTAAATCTGAAGAATTCCTTCCCCTGGTGTCACCTTCTTTTGGTTTTCTAAAATTCTTTTCTTAACTTTTTAGATATATAATGAGAGACAGAGAGAGAGAGGAGAGACAGAAGTACACACACAGAAACAGGTTAGTTAGAGATGCAGATATAGGCATACATAGACATAAATAAGGATATAGTACTCTCCCTCGATCTTGAGTATAGTGTTTAGTTAAAGTCTCAGAGAACATGAAACAAATACTGTTTAAGTCTGATATCTCTTTTCAATAATATTTTTCAATAATATACTCTTACTTCTTTTTCTTAAGTTTAATCATTTTTTCCATGGTTTAATTCTATATAGGAATTCTTTTCACATATTCCTATGTTTGGGTTTTCTACTGACACATTATTGTTTGAAAACAAAAGTTGATATATGTCTGCCATATTCTTCAAAATATTTTCACCTGATTTTCTTAGAAAACTTGCTTTTGACTAGGATAATATTAGTGTCTTCCTCAAAGATTTTAATATGGAGATATCGATGATCAAATTCTAGTTTAGCAGTGATTCAGTGTCATAAAATGGTTGGAAGAAAGCAAAGGCTGAGTTCAACAGAGAATTGCTTCACCACTTGTATTATTTTGCTTTTTCAGAATCCTTATACCAAGGATTAACATTAATGATCAGTTTTTTGTTTTTCCCAGGGTGAGGGGATGATAGCGGTCTAAGAAACATTGCTTCTTTGTAGCTAAAGTTTTTCCTGGCATTTCTTACTAGTATATCACTTCAAAAATGATCTGATGTTAGAAAACTGCTATGTTATGAACTTCTATATTCCACGAAGACTTTCAGATTTCTATAACTAGGCCTGCACTTAGGCATCATTACAGAAGTACTTCTCAATGAAGTTTTCAGTACCCTTCTGTAACTCTCAGATATCTGTGTGAAGGTAAAATAGGGGATGGGGCAAGTTTCATGAGGACTCTACTATTGCCTTTTCAGCAACAGTCATGTTGCTACCTCAGGGAAGAAAGTAACGAGTTAACTCAATGAATTCTTTTTAGTCATTTGTTATTTGTATCACATCTAGCATTGAAACTTCAAAAATATTAAATTATAATATTAAGGACATTTATCTGAGCATCTCAGAAAGAAAAAAAATGCAGTTTAAAATTTTTCTTTCATTTTTGATGGCATATGAAATACATGCTCATATATGTAAGTGCTCCAAAATATAACAGCTTTAAATTCTTGGAAAAAAATGACAAACCAAAACTTGAAAACATGCTCAAGGAGAAAAAAAAGTTGATTGAAAACTCAGGAGTTTAGAATATGAAGAACACTGTGTTCCATGGGAATAGAATACCGATAATCTTTTTTTTTATTTCAATTTTTATTTTAGATTCAGGAGGCACATGTGCAGGCTTGTGACATGGATATATTGCATGATGCTAAGCTTTGGGGTACCATTGATCCCATTACCCAGGTAGTAAGCATAGTACTCAATAGTTTTTCAACTCTTACCCCACTTCCTCTCTTCCTTGTTGATGTGGCTTGGATTTGTGTCCCCACCCAAATCTCATGTAATCCCCAATGTTGGAAGAGGGGCCTGGGGGAGATGATTGGTTAATGGGGACAGATTTCCCCCTTGTTGTTCTTGTGATAGTTAATTCTCATGAGATCTGGTTGTTTAAAAGTGCAAAGTGTAAAGGTAAACTGAGGCTGGAGCCGAACCGGGAACGAAGACAAAAGGCAAATGGCAGTGAGAATAGCCTTTTATTAGGGCTTGCGGGCGAGGTTCCTCGGTCCAAAGGCGTGGGCCAAGGAAGTCGCGCTGAGGGAGGAGGGTAGGGGCTTTTTACAGCCTGAGAGGTAGGGAAGCTGGTTGTGCAAACAGGGCTTGGGGGGTCTTGAAACTACTAGGGCAGGAGTTGAGTGAGGGTCATGAGGAGGGGTCTTTGGAAACTGTCAACCGAAGTTGCTGTTTACGAGCTTGTGGAATGCAGTTGAGCTGCAGGTCATGGGGGAGTGTGGTGTACCAGCCAGAACTCTGACGCATGTAAGTCTGCGGGTGTGTACAAGGGTGAAGGGAGTCTTTAACAAAAGGCCTGCTATGCCAGGTAACGCCATCATGTTGGGTCTAGATTCCTGCCTAACACAAAGCACCTCCCACTTCACTGTCTTCCTCTTGTTATGGCCATGTAAGACGTGCCTGCTTCCCATTCCACCATGACTGAAAGTTTCCTGAGGCCATCCCAGCCATGCTTCCTGTATAGCCTGTGGAACCGTAAGACAATTAAACCTCTTGTCTTTATGAATTACCCAGTTTCAGGTAATTCTTTATAGCACTCTGAGAATGGACTGATATACCTGTCTAGTGGTCTCCATTGTTGTTTTCTTTGTGTTCATAAGTACTCGATATTTAGCTCCCACTTATAAGTGAGAGCATGAAGTATTTGGTGTTTTATTCCTAATAACTCCCTTAGGAGAATGGCCTCTAGCTATATCCATATTGTTGCAAAGGGCATGATTTAGTTCTGTTTTATGACTGCATGGTAAGGAATCTTTTTGAATTGTAAAACAAGGCTCTCACAACCAACCACCTTATTCCATTCCTGGTAAAAAAAATTCAAATGGGTGAATATAAGACATGATGGGGTCAGGTGGACTATAAACACATGGGAATCATTGGTGTAGAGGTGGAATTTCCAAATAAATGCGTGGCTGAGATTGACCAGGAAGGAAAAAAAAAGTAAGTGTAAAGAGAAAAGAGCTTAGGGTTGAGCCTTGGGAAACCTCAACATTAAATATGCAAAGTGAAGCTAATGAGTCAGCAAAGCAGCCTGAGAAGGGGTGATCAAAAAGAAAGGAAATAGTAGGACAGGGTCCTTCCACCAAGGCGAGAGCAGAAGTGTGTCTTAAGAAGGACATGGTTAACTCCTCGAAAGCCACTGATAAAGAAGGAAGGCATAGTAGAGGCCACTGAGAGTTAATGTAAGATTGTACAGAGAAATATCCACTACCTTTATGAATGTGGACTCCTTGGTAACTTCTGGGTGAGAAGTTCTGGTGATCTGTTAAAGAGTTAGAAATAGACTGCAATAAGTTGAGGAAGAATGGAGGAAGAGGGAATAGTGTAAGGATGACGCTTCTAGAAATCTGGCTATAATAGGCAGAAGAAAGACGGGCTAGTAACTGGGGTAGAAATGAAAAGGAGGACTTAGTCTTTAAAGATACAAGAGACTTGCACATATTTATTTGGAGGTAACAACAACAAACAGAGGAAAAATAATTTTAGAATATTAGTAAATGAGTGTAATTATGAGACAAAAGTTTTAGAATATTAGCAAATGAATTAGTGTAAAGTTTACATTGGATAAGAAGAAAAGACAAAGAATAGAATAAGATTTAACATGAAATATGTATGAAGGCTGATCTGTGACACATATATCTATAAATATATATAAAATTAAAAATTGCTTTAACTGTTGATATTTCTAAATTTTCTTGTGTTTGCATGTTCTTTTATAATAAAAATATATTTTATCAGTATTTGTATGTGTATGTGCATGGCTGTGTAAAATGTGGAAATAAAAATACTTGAAAGGGATATTTCAAGTATACTTTTGTTGGAAAGTGGAATTTTGAGTGACTTCTTTAGTTTTGTGTCTTTTTAGAGATTTTCTACAATAAATGTATACTAATTTGATACTAAATACATGTGTTATTTTTAAAAGGGCACCCTGACCTTAGCAGAAATTGTAGCATCTAAATGTGTTTTTATTGCTTTATTCTAGCTCCTTTACATAATGCGGCTTGTAAACCATTGTTTAGCGATTTCCTGTAGCCTGTCAGTGTAAGAAATAAATGGGCACATTTATGAGGTATTAAAATGGAAGGAGCTAGTAGTACTTTTGTGGAATTTGATTAGTAGTTCAATCAAACTACTAAGATTTTGACTGAGATTCTCTCGACTTACTCCAAAACCTGTAAAATATAGAGAAACAAATAGATGAATTTTAAAATGTTTCCAGAATCTGAAAGTAACTTTCACTAACTCTAATTCTGACCACTTGGGAATAAGGAAAACAGCTGTTGCTCTGCCTGTTGTGTATCATGACATGGATCAACCCCTGAGCACCTGAATAATGAAGGTGAAGAAGTTTGTGCTTCCTACTTTAGCCCTTGAATCTAACAGCCAGCTTCCATATGGAAGGTCATTTACTGGAATTCTTTTCCTTACATAAATCTAGGTGAAATATGATAAACTTTCCCCAAATTTGCAACATAAAATGGAAGCAATATCATGTTCTCTTACACAAGGTCAGTGTAGGGTTAGATGATGCTGCAGCTCACACAAAGGGTTGAGGATGTGCCAGCTCCCATTGTTGGCTGCCAGACCTGCAACCCCTGAAGTAACTACAGATCTCCTACTTCTGCTTTGCACAGTCCTCAGCTAGGTTCCTGTGCAGTTCCATGATGGAGAGTACCAGCTTTTCTGTCGGTTTCCTGCATCATTCAAGTTGAAGACCTACAGATGACTAGTGACTGATTTCTATTCCAGAGAAAGGTGTGGGCTTCAGTTATATTTTCACAGGTTCATTTATTCCTGTGGGTGCTATTTTGCTCGATTGTATTCTTACTTTTTCTCACATTATGTCTATTCCCAACTGCCAGCCCTGCTACCGCAGCCCTTGTGCCAGACTCAGGTGCAGCGGAGGGACACAGAATGCTTAACCAGCTCCCACAATCACGTAAGGTTTAATCCCTCCTTATAGTCTACTGGGTCAGGCCTAGTAGTCAGTGTCTCTGAGTGAATCCTAAAAAATACAGCCACTAATGCACTACTCTTGTTTGATATTCCCATTTATCAACAGTAACTACTTATCCCTGTGAATGGACCCATCCATTATCATGAACGGCATAATATATCTATGCTCGTTTAGCAAAAGTAATGACTATAAATACACTGTTGTGCTCAGTTTTTGAAGGTGGTCGTGGTGTAGACAAGCCACGGTTACATAAGGAATATAACAATCTTATTTTTGAAAGTAATGGTAAAAATATATTTAAAAAAATTTTTTATCACTCTTCCTCCCCACCCTTCACTTGCTCACAAACATGTATGTTCTTAGGTGAGTTCCCTGTCTATTCTTATTCTGACATATTCTGGGAGTTAGAAACACTTTACTAGTGTGCTAAAAATTATGATATCAATTCTGTTTTCCCCCTTATTTGTTTGAGAAAATATTCCTCTAAATCGTTGATACTTTACTTTGAGACTGACATACTTATATTCTTAGTTTCTAACTTTACCACTTCTTGAAGAGTAAGAAGTCCCTGCTTTCATGAGTTTGGATTTTATTTAGGCAAATTCTATCATGGAGGGAAATATTCTCAGACACACCTGTTTCCCTCTGATGATGAGGAGTTTCTTAAAACTTTTCTCCATTTGCAGAAAAACTAGCGTTTAAAATTGTTTTTCTACTTGCACATTGCTCTTTATTCTTTGCACAGTCTGGAAAATTGATTCAGTACTCTCTGGAGTTGTCAAGAGAAAAAGGGGATCTTTGTATCAATGAGATTTCTTTCTGGAGACATGATTAATTTTTCCGGAAGTCAGGGCATGTTTCAGATAAATAGCTTTAATTTAGAGTGCGGTTCATAAATCATAAGAATAAGAAAGTCTGGAATACATAATGCAAAATAAATGATTAAGTGAGAAAATCAAGATCTCTTGTTAGAAAACACAAAACCATTTATTTAAAAAATCAGAACAGGAAAGACATGCATGTAGAAATCATGGTTGATTGTCTATTTCTATAGAAATCTGAGAAATCATGTGTCACCTCTGAATAGTTAAGCTGTGGTGGACTTTGTTTTTCTATTTAACATTGCACAAAGCCTTACATTGCCCTTGTTTTGTCCCCAGTTTTAGTGGTAGACCTCATTACAGTACCAACTCAAGATAATTGGTAATAATTAAGTACTCACGAATGTTTGTGATATTGCATTAATGTAGAAGCAGACAAATGCTCTGTTATTATCAAGTTGAATACTAGAAATATTTTGTTACAGTTGGTTTAGCCCTGAAGGATTATACAGTTATTTAATTATTTTTTTCAACCAAAAATCTGAAAATAAATACAATTCTATTTTATTTATTTATTTTTTTGAGACGGAGTCTCGTGCTGTCACCTGGGCTGGAGTGCAATGGCATAATCTCGGCTCACTGCAACCTCTGCCTCCTGAGTTCAAACAATTCTCCTACTTCAGCCTCCCAAGTAGCTGGGATTACAAGTGCCCGCCACCACTCCTGGCTAACTTTTTGTATTTTTAGGAGAGACAGGGTTTTACTGTGTTGGCCAGGCTGATCTCAAAATCCTGACCTTGTGATCCGCCTGCCTCGGCCTCCTAAAGTATTGGGATTACAGGCGTGAGCCACCGAACCCCGCAAAACACAATTCTTTAGAGGTAAAACTTGCTTCAATTAGGATATTCCACAGATTTAATCATGGAAAACATCAAGTCTCTGATTAAAGGACAGAGGTTATTTTATTGTCAATACTACATAGGATTAAATACAACCAATATATGTACAGCTGCATCTTGTTATTTGCAGGATTCATGGCCTGTAAAGTCACCCGGAACACTGAATTAGGGAATACTCAACTATTGCTCCAAGGAGTAATACAGGGTGAGGTTCTTGCAGGCCTCTGGTTACATTGTTAGCGTTGGCGAATCTGTATGGGTCTTCAACAACCTCAATTCTTCCCTCCACAGAAGAAAGAATTCAACTGAGGGGCATAGTGCAGAAGGAGAGACCAAGGCAAGTTTTAGAGCAGGAGTAAAAGTTCATTAAAAAACTTTAGAGCAGGAATGAAAGGAAGTAAAGTATTCTCGGAAGAGGGCCAAGCAGGTGACTTGAGAGATCAAGTGCACAGTGTGACTTTTGTCTTGGGTTTTATATGCTGGCATGTTTCTGAGGTTTTGCATTCCTTCTCCCCTGACTCTTCCCTTTGGGTGGGCTGTCTGCATGTGCAGTGGCCTGCTAGCACTTGGAAGGGGGCATGTGCAGTCTGTTTCTGGAGTTGTATGCCTGCTCACTTGAGGTGTTCTTCCCTTACCTGTCAAATGTCCCTAGGAGGTCATATACCAGTTAAACTCTGCCATTTTTTCTCTTAATGCACATACTTGAGCCTACTTGCCCAGCACCTGAGATCTTCTTGGGAAGCTGGCGATCACCAGTGTCAGGTGCTTTAGTTTATTGGGAGACTGCCTTTCCCTGGTGCTGGCTGGGACCAATTATTATTTTAAAAGCAGGGGCTCCCTCTCCTCCTCTGCTCATATCTGACTAGCTACATACTGTAACAACAACATTTTTGTCAGCTGAAACAGCATTTGCATTATATAGGTTTGGTTGCCAACATCCTTGTAAAACAAGCTGGGCTGCTTTCCCACAAAACCCTCTTCCTATATAACACCAAACAGGTATTAAAAATTCTCTGCAGCTTCCTGATCTGCAGAACCTGCCTCGCCTGTAAGTTTAACATTTTTCATATCATATTGCCTTTTGAAACATGTAAGCCATCCTTCCCTAGTAGAGACAGGTTTACTATTTTCCTGAATCTGGGTAATGTGACCATGAATTATTTTGGCTTTCAACCTCACAATAATGCTGTCCAAATATGCTTTTAAAAAAATAATCTGTCACTATCTCATTATCTCATGCATCTACACATTTAGCCACTTTTTAATATTTCCATAATTCTCCACATACTGTAGATGTTATTTTAGCACATTTTAGGCAATCTCACATACATATTGACAATTTCCTCTTCCTGTCTCTGCTTGTGCAACACTGCTGATGCATTAGCATTGAATGCACAGACCAGAGCACTATAACTCATGCCTGAACAAAGCTTATCGAATACACGTGTTTTTTCTGTAAAGCACATCACATCCTTCTTGTGCTAGGAACACCAGACAGCACTTCAGCACTATCCTTTGGTGCCATTGTAAACAGCAAAATCACCAACAAAAAGCACACAAATGTGAAAACATGACACTGAATAGACTACAGAAAGGACACATGATTACAATGGGAGAGCTCAAACAAAAAGGCAAGTGTCACCTTGTCAACCTCATCTGGGAAGGTGTGCATAGAATGACTCAAATTTACCCCCACTCTGAGCATGTCTTCAAATAGCTGTGGAGGTTACAAATACACTTTATTGATTAGGTGACTTCACAAATATGGAATCCCCCAATAATAAGAATTAATTGTATTAATGATAAAGATCCAAGGGAAAAGGAAATCTTGTTGATCACACTTAACTGTTAAAGTTTTGTATATGCTAGCATGTTTCTTTCTTATTGGAGATTGGTGCGTGTGTGTGTGCACGCGCACTTGTGTGTGCAGTAGTTCAAATTATTTTGTGGCTTTTCTTATGAATACATAAGGGAAGAGAGAAGTTTTGTTAGTGTTGAACTGGAATAGGATGTTTTTAAATATAAAATATAGATAGAAACTACAACAAAAAAAGTACTTTTACTTCTGGGACTCTTTTTTTCTTTCACATTTTGAGGTTTTTATTATTCCCTGTATATTACATATACCTTGGTAATTGTGGTAATTTACTTTACACATGTACCTTGAGAAACTGTTAATTTGTTCATGCATTCTGCAAACATATTGAAAGCTTCTTGGGTTAGGCAAAATTTTCTGAGCTAGGAATGTCAGAGCAACTCCATCTTAAATAGGAGCTGGGTAAAATTAGGCTGAAACCTACTTGGCTGCATTCCCATATGGTTAAGGCATTCTAAGGCACAGGATGAGATAGGAAGTCAGCACAGAATACAGGTCATAAAGACCTTGCAGACAAAACAGGTTGCAGTAAAGGAGCTGGCCAAAATCCACCAAAAAAAAAATGGTGACAAAAGTGACCTCTAGTCGTCCTTACTGCTACATTGGCACCAACGCCATGACAGTTTACCAGTGCCATGGCAACGGCAGGAAGTTACACTATATGTTCTAAACAGGGGAGACATGAATGATCTATCCTTTGTTTAGCATATCATCAAGAAATAACCATAAAAATGGGCAAACAGCAGCCCTCGGGGCTGCGCTCTCTATTGCCTATGGAGTAGTCATTCTTTTACTCCTTTGCTTTCTTAATAAACTTGCTTTCACTTTGCACTGCGGACTCACCCTAAATTCTTTCTTGCATGAGATCCAAGAACCCTCTCTTGGGATCTGGATCTGGACCCCTTTCCCGTAACATATTTCTGGCAGCCATGAAGAGACTCTAGTGCAGAAACCCTGACCTGACAGCTATTTGGGTAAGTGTTGGGTTCCTGTAATGTATTTCTGGCGACCACAGAAGTGACTATACTGCAGAAGCCCCCGACCCAAAGGCTAATTTTGAGTAACTGATGAGGTCTGCTAACAATTTTCTTGTGAACCACAAAAGGGACCATACTGAGGAGACCCCTCCTGACCCAAAGGAAATAGACTGCAGAACTGACTGGACAACTTTTGGGTAAGTGGTGGGGTACCAGGGTAAAGAATAGGTTTGAGTTAGAGGCCCAACTAAGATGGAGGAGTTAGAGTCCCTTCTAGAGGGATTCTAGAGGAGTTAGAGTTCCTTCTAAGATTTAGGGTGTTAGAGCCCCCTCTCATTAAAGTGCCTCTCAGCTAAGAACAGGTTCGGCTCTATGGGATGTTAACTGCTATTCTCTTTGGATTAATCTGCCTTGTACTCTTTGCTGATGGCTGTGGGCAACAGCGTTAGGCATGTTCAGGATCGTGGGACATGGGGAGCTTTTTCCTCACTAAAAGGGGAAACTTGAGAGCTGATCAGATGGCTGGAAAAGATCCTTTTGCTACCAACAAGTGGCTGCTTGAACTTTTCATTGTCAGCTGCAAAGAGTGGGTGTTTTCTCTGGCCTCCCTAAGCTCTACACCTTCCCCACCCTGTCACAGGCAATACTTTCTTTCTCTCATTTCCCTTTCCTATCTTTTCTGCTACTCGGGTCAGCCATCTTGCCTAGAGATCATGTGTTGAAACTCCAAGTTGGAGGTTGGATTAAAGATGATGGGGCCCATCTGGGGGCAAATTTAAGCCTTGCCAGCTTGCTATTGGATTCTAAGCAGGCTGGCCAATGTCTATGTTTTATCACATGTATTTTTCTCTGGCCAGAATGGAAAAAAAATTTTTCCTTTATGATACCGCTTGGCCCCCAGAACAATGGTGCCGCAAGCCAGATCACTAGGGCTGCTCAGGGAAAGGGAACCCCGAAGCCTGGCATGCTGGCAAAAGGGTAAGAATTTCTTACCAGTCAGATTTATTGCTTGTCTCTCTCTGTGCATATAGTTGAATGAATGGTTTTTAAAAATCAGTGTTTATCTCCCCTGTAAAGTTTTGATTAATGCGAAAAAGAATTCTATGGCTAGTCTTAAGCTTGTGTATTTTGTGCTACAAATTCATTTTTCTGTGTCAAGGGGTACTTCAGAATAAAACATGGGCTTAGAACACCTGTAAGCCCACTTTTAAAGATGACCCAGCAAGCTGGCCAGCAACAAACATGGCTGCAGGTCCATGAAAGAAACAAGAAATTTGCATGAAGTATCCACCTTGTTTTTTTTTTTTTTTTTCTTTTTTTTATTATACTTTAAGTTCTAGGGTACATGTGCATAACGTGCAGGTTTGTTACATATGTATACCTGTGCCATGTTGGTGTGCTGCACCCATCAACTCGTCAGCACCCATCAATTCATCATTTATATCAGGTATAACTCCCCAGTGCAATCCCTCCCCCCTCCCCCCTCCCCATGATAGGCCCCAGTGTGTGATGTTCCCCTTCCCGAGTCCAAGTGATCTATCTCATTGTTCAGTTCCCACCTATGAGTGAGAACATGCGGTGTTTGGTTTTCTCTTCTTGTGATAGTTTGCAAAGACTGATGGTTTCCAGCTGCATCCATGTCCCTACAAAGGACGCAAACTCATCCTTTTTTATGGCTGCATAGTATTCCATGGTGTATATGTGCCACATTTTCTTAATCCAGTCTGTCACTGATGGTCATTTGGGTTGATTCCAAGTCTTTGCTATTGTGAATAGTGCTGCAATAAACATACGTGTGCATGTGTCTTTGTAGTAGCATAATTTATAATCCTTTGGGTATATACCCAGTAGTGGGATGGCTGGGTCATATGGTACATCTAGTTCTAGATCCTTGAGGAATTGCCATACTGTTTTCCATAATGGTTGAACTAGTTTACAATCCCACCAACAGTGTAAAAGTGTTCCTATTTCTCCACATCGTCTCCAACACCTGTTGTTTCCTGATTTTTTAATGATTGCCATTCTAACTGGTGTGAGATGGTATCTCATTGTGGTTTTGATTTGCATTTCTCTGATGGCGAGTGATGATGAGCATTTTTTCATGTGTCTGTTGGCTGTATGAATGTCTTCTTTTGAGAAATGTCTGTTCATATCCTTTCCCCACTTTTGGATGGGGTTGTTTGTTTTTTTCTTGTATATTTGTTTGAGTTCTTTGTAGATTCTGGAAATTAGCCCTTTGTCAGATGAGTAGATTGCAAAAATTTTCTCCCATTCTGTAGGTTGCCTGTTCACTCTGATGGTAGTTTCTTTTGCTGTGCAGAAGCTCTTTAGTTTAATGAGATCCCATTTGTCAATTTTGGCTTTTGCTGCCGTTGCTTTTGGTGTTTTAGACATGAAGTCCTTGCCCATGCCTATGTCCTGAATGGTACTACCTAGATTTTCTTCTAGGGTTTTTATGGTATTAGGTCTAACATTTAAGTCTCTAATCCATCTTGAATTAATCTTCGTATAAGGAGTAAGGAAAGGATCCAGTTTCAGCTTTCTACTTATGGCTAGCCAAATTTCCCAGCACCATTTATTAAATAGGGAATCCTTTCCCCATTTCTTATTTTTGTCAGATTTGTCAAAGATCAGATGGCTGTAGATGTGTGGTATTATTTCTCAGGACTCTGTTCTGTTCCATTGGTCTATATCTCTGTTTTGGTACCAGTACCATGCTGTTTTGGTTACTGTAGCCTTGTAGTATAGTGTGAAGTCAGGTAGCGTGACGCCTCCAGCTTTGTCCTTTTGACTTAGGATTGTCTTGGCAATACGGGCTCTTTTTTGGTTCCATATGAACTTTAAAGCAGTTTTTTCCAATTCTGTGAAGAAACTCATTGGTAGCTTGATGGGGATGGCATTGAATCTATAAATAACCTTGGGCAGTATGGCCATTTTCACGATATTGATTCTTCTTATCCATGAGCATGGTATGTTCTTCCATTTGTTTGTGTCCTCTTTGATTTCACTGAGCAGTGGTTTGTAGTTCTCCTTGAAGAGGTCCTTTACGTCCCTTGTCAGTTGGATTCCTAGGTATTTTATTCTCTTGGAAGCAATTGTGAATGGAAGTTCATTCCTGATTTGGCTCTCTGCTTGTCTGTTACTGATGTATAAGAATGCTTGTGATTTTTGCACATTAATTTTGTATCCTGAGACTTTGCTGAAGTTGCTTATCAGCTTAAGAAGGTTTTGGGCTGAGATGATGGGGTTTTCTAAGTATACAATCATGTCATCTGCAAACAGGGACAATTTGACTTCTTCTTTTCCTAACTGAATACCCTTGATTTCTTTCTCTTGCCTGATTGCCCTAGCCAGAACTTCCAACACTGTGTTGAATAGGAGTGGTGAGAGAGGGCATCCCTGTCTTGTGCCAGTTTTCAAAGGGAACTTTTCCAGTTTTTGCCCATTCAGTATGATATTAGCTGTGGGTTTGTCATAAATAGCTCTTATTATTTTGAGGTACGTTCCATCAATACTGAATTTATTGAGCGTTTTTAGCATGAAGGGCTGTTGAATTTTGTCAAAAGCCTTTTCTGCATCTATTGAGATAATCATGTGGTTCTTGTCTTTGGTTCTGTTTATATGCTGGATTACGTTTATTGATTTGCGAATGTTGAACCAGCCTTGCATCCCAGGGATGAAGCCCACTTGATCATGGTGGATAAGCTTTTGGATGTGCTGCTGAATCCAGTTTGCCAGTATTTTATTGAGGATTTTTGCATCGATGTTCATCAGGGAGATTGGTCTAAAATTCCCTTTTTTTGTTGTGTCTCTGCCAGGCTTTGGTATCAGGATGATTTTGGCCTCATAAAATGAGTTAGGGAGGATTCCCTCTTTTTCTATTGATTGGAATAGTTTCAGAAGGAATGGTACCAGCTCCTCCTTGTACCTCTGGTAGAATTCAGTTGTGAATCCATCTGGTCCTGGGCTTTTTTTGGTGGGTAGGCTATTAATTGTTGCCTCAATTTCAGAGCCTGCTATTGGTCGATTCAGGGATTCAACTTCTTCCTGGTTTAGTCTTGGGAGAGTGTAAGTGTCCAGGAAATTATCCATTTCTTCTAGATTTTCTAGTTGATTTGCGTAGAGGTGTTTATAGTATTCTCTGATGGTAGTTTGTATTTCTGTGGGGTCGGTGGTGATATCCCCTTTATCATTTTTTATTGCATCTTTTTGATTCCTCTCTCTTTTCTTCTTTATTAGCCTTGCTAGCGGTCTGTCAATTTTGTTGATCTTTTCAAAAAACCAACTCCTAGATTCATTGATTTTTTGGAGGGTTTTTTGTGTCTCTATCTCCTTCAGTTCTGCTCTGATCTTAGTTATTTCTTGCCTTCTGCTAGCTTTTGAATGTGTTTGCTCTTGCCTCTCTAGTTCTTTTAATTGTGATGTTAGGGTGTCAATTTTAGATCTTTCCTGCTTTCTCTTGTGGGCATTTAGTGCTATAAATTTCCCTCTACACACTGCTTTAAATGTGTCCCAGAGATTCTGGTATGTTGTATCTTTGTTCTCATTTGTTTCAAAGAACATCTTTATTTCTGCTTTCATTTCGTTATGTACCCAGTAGTCATTCAGGAGCAGGTTGTTCAGTTTCCATGTAGTTGAGTGGTTTTGATTGAGTTTCTTAGTCCTGAGTTCTAGTTTGATTGCACTGTGGTCTGAGAGACAGTTTGTTATAATTTCTGTTCTTTTACATTTGCTAAGGAGTGCTTTACTTCCAATTATGTGGTGAATTTTGGAATAAGTGTGATGTGGTGCTGAGAAGAATGTATATTCTGTTGACTTGGGGTGGAGAGTTCTATAGATGTCTATTAGGTCCGCTTGGTGCAGAGATGAGTTCAATTCCTGGATATCCTTGTTAACTTTCTGTCTTGTTGATCTGTCTAATGTTGACAGTGGAGTGTTGAAGTCTCCCATTATTATTGTATGGGAGTCTAAGTCTCTTTGTAAGTCTCTAAGGACTTGCTTTATGAATCTGGGTGCTCCTGTATTGGGTGCATATATATTTAGGATAGTTAGCTCTTCCTGTTGAATTGATCCCTTTACCATTATGTAATGGCCTTCTTTGTCTCTTTTGATCTTTGATGGTTTAAAGTCTATTTTATCAGAGACTAGGATTGCAACCCCTGCTTTTTTTTGTTCTCCATTTGCTTGGTAGATCTTCCTCCATCCCTTTATTTTGAGCCTATGTATGTCTCTGCATGTGAGATGGGTCTCCTGAAGACAGCAGACCGATGGGTCTTGACTCTTTATCCAGTTTGCCAGTCTGTGTCTTTTAATTGGAGCATTTAGTCCATTTACATTTAAGGTTAATATTGTTATGTGTGAACTTGATCCTGCCATTATGATATTAACTGGTTATTTTGCTCATTAGTTGATGCAGTTTCTTCCTAGCCTCGATGGTCTTTACATTTTGGCATATTTTTGCAGTGGCTGGTACCGGTTGTTCCTTTCCATGTTTAGGGCTTCCTTCAGGGTCTCTTGTAAGGCAGGCCTGGTGGTGACAAAATCTCTAAGCATTTGCTTATCTGTAAAGAATTTTATTTCTCCTTCACTTATGAAACTTAGTTTGGCTGGATATGAAATTCTGGGTTTAAAATTCTTTTCTTTAAGAACGTTGAATATTGGCCCCCACTCTCTTCTGGCTTGTAGAGTTTCTGCCGAGAGATCTGCTGTCAGTCTGATGGGCTTCCCTTTGTGGGTAACCCGACCTTTCTCTCTGGCTGCCCTTAAGATTTTTTCCTTCATTTCAACTTTGGTGAATCTGGCAATTATGTGTCTTGGAGTTGCTCTTCTGGAGGAGTATCTTTGTGGCGTTCTCTGTATTTCCCGAATTTGAATGTTGGCCTGCCCTACTAGGTTGGGGAAGTTCTCCTGGATGATATCCTGTAGAGTGTTTTCCAATTTGATTCCATTTTCCCCCTCACTTTCAGGCACCCCAATCAGACGTAGATTTGGTCTTTTGACATAATCCCATACTTCTTGCAGGCTTTGTTCATTTCTTTTTCTTCTTTTTTCTTTTGGTTTCTCTTCTCACTTCATTTCATTCATTTGATCCTCAATCGCTGATAGTCTTTCTTCCAGTTGATCGAGTTGGTTACTGAAGCTTGTGCATTTGTCACATATTTCTCGTGTCATGGTTTTCATCTCTGTCATTTCGTTTATGACCTTCTCTGCATTAATTAGTCTAGCTGTCAATTCTTCCACTCTTTTTTCAAGATTTTTAGTTTCTTTGCGCTGGGTACGTAATTCCTCCTTTAGCTCTGAGAGGTTTGATGGACTGAAGCCTTCTTCTCTCATCTCGTCAAAGTCATTCTCTGAACAACTTTGATCCGTTGCTGGCGATGGGCTGTGCTCCTTTGCAGGGGGAGTTGCGCTCTTATTTTTTGAATTCCCAGCTTTTCTGCCCTGCTTTTTCCCCATCTTTGTGGTTTTATCTGTCTCTGGTCTTTGATGATGGTGACGTACTGCTGGGGTTTTGGTATAGGTGTCCTTCCTGTTTGATAGTTTTCCTTCTGACAGTCAGGACCCTCAGCTATAGGTCTGTTGGAGATTGCTTGATGTCCACTCCAGACCCTGTTTGTCTGGGTATCAGCAGCAGAGATTGCAGAAGATAGAATATTGCTGAACAGCGAGTGCACCTGTCTGATTCTTGCTTTGGAAGCTTCCTCTCAGGGGTGTACTCCACCCTGTGATGTGTGTGGTGTCAGACTGCCCCTAGTGGGGGATGTCTCCCAGTTAGGCTACTCAGGGGTCAGGGACCCACTTGAGCAGGCAGCCTGCCCCTTCTCAGATCTCAACCTCGGTGTTGGGAGATCCACTGCTCTCTTCAAAGCTGTCAGACAGAGTCGTTCGCGTCTGCACCGGCCTCTGCTGCTTCCCCTGTTATTTTTTAGCTGTACCCTGTCCCCAGAGGCGGAGTCTACAGAGACAGGCAGGTTTCCTTGAGCTGCTGTGAGCTCCACCCAGTTCGAGCTTCACAGCGGCTTTGTTTACCTACTTAAGCCTCAGCGATGGCGAGCGCCCCTCCCCCAGCCTCGCTGCTGCCTTGTGGTTAGATTGCCGCAGACTGCTGTGTTAGCAAGGAGGGAGGCTCCGTGGGCGTGGGACCCTCCCGGCCAGGTGTGGGTATAGTCTCCTGGTGTGCCCGTTTCCTTAAAGCGCAGTATTGGGGTGGGTGTTACCCGATTTTCCAGGTGTTGTGTGTCTTAGTTCCCCTGGCTAGGAAAAGGGACTCCCTTCCCCCTTGCGCTTCCCAGGTGAGGCGATGCCTCGCCCTGCTTCAGCTCTCGCTGGTGAGGCTGCAGCAGCTGACCAGCACTGATTGTCCGGCACTCCCGAGTGAGATGACCCCAGTACCTCAGTTGAAAATGCGGAAATCACCGGTCTTCTGTGTCGCTCGCGCTGGGAGATGGAGACTGGAGCTGTTCCTATTCGGCCATCTTGCTCCGCCCCCCCTCCACCTTGTTTTATGTCCTTAGGAGCTTGACCTTTTAACCACGTGACAGTACACTTTCTTGGTCTCTGCCTTCTAGGAAACAGGAATTTTAGGGTACATGTCATAGTGAGCTCTAAAAATCATATTAACTAGTTAAAAGCCTTTGCAAGCTCAAAATTAACTATTCTAGACCCCTTCTGGGGAAGGAAATAGAGACTGCCCCATGCTGTAGCTCAGTAGCTATGGTTCTGTACTTTCACAGTGGCAGTTCAGGTTCGTTTCCCCACTTAAGAAGTAAGTCGTTTCTGGTTTAGTATCTGTGTGACATTGTCTGCTCTTTTCTCCTCCGTGGACTGCCTTAAATTTTCATTTCTCTAAGCATCTGGGAGGCTACCTTTGGTAGAGTTCAAAAGCCAGAAATATTGGCTGTTGGGCATAAGAAATTCTAAAAGCACTTTATTAAAGACTGCTGTGGTTAAATTCAGCTTAATTAAAAGCAGATATTCAAGCTCTAACATCCTGGACTCCTTGGGAAAACCAGGAGGCACAGAGACCCCTTCCTGGTCCTATTCTTCCAAAGGCTCCACCCTAAAGCCAGTAATCCAATTAACAAACTTAAAAACTGGCAAATGAAAAATCTTATAACTACTGTAGTAATCTTTTGTCTTTCTGTGTAGCTATGTATGTGTTGTATAATGTTTGTATAAAAGAGCTCCAGTTAATTGGCTTAAACAAAAATAAGTGCTTAAATCAAATATTTTGAAAGCAAAATAAAAACTGTAATGTCTTTTAGTTCATGTAACTTTAGTAATCGTTGGGAAATAAAAAGTTTTAAAAATCATTGATAAAAACATTTAGTCTAAATGATGCAGATCAGATATTGTTTTCTAAATGCTTTAAGGTCATCAACTGCATCTTTAACTATTAAAAACTGTTCAATTTACCTACCATAAAGTTATTAGTTTCTAGATGAGGCTTGGGGACATGTGGAATTAGCCATGCTCCCTGGCTATACAAGGAAGATTATAAAGAAAGAGATTTTATGTAAGAAAGGATCTTGTATGGTAAATGTCGGCCCTAAAGTAAAATTAGTGGTTGTTTAAAAGAAGGGATATTTAGGGCAAGTCAGAAAGTCCATAAAAGTCTCACATGGTCTGTGCAAGTTGTGAAAGGATTTGCGAACAGGAATTTATGCAAGAATGTTGTGCAATTCAAAGGTTGCTAGGCCTCCTAAATGCTTCATAAAATGCCATTATGACTCTTACTGTACAACTTACCTGCTTAAGTAAGGTAAGGCCTGGGGTCATGTGGAGTTAGCCATGTTCCCAGCTATGCTGGAAAGTCAGCCCTTATCTGCACTTCTGCCTGGTGTGTTCTAGGCTAGGCTCCACACATAATACATAATTAAAATTGCTTACTAACCAGGGTTTTTGCCAAAAGTAAAAGTTGCTAAAAGTTAACCATGTAACACATAATTGAGACTATTGAAGAAACAGTTTTACACGTAAGGTGTGTAAGGAAAGTAAAATGTACTTTTGGTAAGATATTATAAGAAAACATGGGAATGTGGACTTTTTTGCCTAAAGGTGTAAATAATTGTTTTAAGTTAGAGAAAATAAAGCTAAAGGTTTGAACAGTTGTGGAAGATTTGTAAAAAATTAATTGTAAAAGAGATTCTGTGTGTGGACATTGGTTACATTAAAGGGGTATTATTCAGTTTTTCTATAAATTAAACATTGGAATAAAAGCACAGTAGGTTTTTTTAGAGCAAAAACCTGCTTATGATCTGCTAACAAAAACTCATAAAGGGTTATAAAAGGTTTATGAGAATCTTACCTTATGGTCAAACGGATTGAGATTGGATAGATTTATTTACATGGTTTTATTAAGAATTGGGTTTGACATCAATAATGCACCAAAGCAAGAGTGACATTTGGCTTATTTGGTACAAAAATCGTACATTGTCAAATACAAAATGGTGTTTAGTTTTCTTTGGGCTGTATTTGTATAAATGTGTTATTGGCATATTTCTCAAAATTGTGGGAAACTCCTATAATTCGGATATGACTTGGTGTATATTATCAATAATAATTATAATTGTTACATAAAATCATTGTATGTCCTGGAGGTAACAAATTTCCTTGTCAATTATTTATTTGACTGTGGCTGCCCTAAAATGTTTTTTCAGCCACAGACAATTGTTACCTTGTTTTAATCCTCTTTAGAAGGTGGTTTATAATCAATTATGAACTCTAGCAGGTGTTCTTAAGTGCAGGTTTTCTGATAACTTTGAAGATTTTAGGATCAGAGTAGAGGAAAAAGTTTCAGGACTTTAATGGAGAACTGAAATATTCATGAATATCAAGCAAAACAGGAGTTAACTAAATTCATTGAACCAGTAAAAAACTGAAGTAATCTTTTAAAATTTGCTTAAAACATAGCTGATCCTTTGTTTTGCTTTTCAGAATCAAGGAAACTTTTCTTTTGAGCTATTTACAGCTTTTAAAAGCTAAGTATACTCCTATAAACAAAATTTAGAGCATATTTGTTCCTCTCTACCTAATTTCTCCAGAATTTGGAAACTAGTTGTGAGTATTCTTAATTTATGGCAATATAGTTATTTGCATAAGGGCAATTAGAATCTGTTTTCTCTTGTAACAGGACACAATAGAGTAAACTGGTTATTTTACCAAGACTTTGACTGAAATGGTGTGCTTTCCTTTTAGAAATCAAACTTGTAGAGCTAATAAAAGTCCTTTGGGGAGCTGGCCTCATACCTTGCCTACACAGTCACTGTACAGGGCTTCTGACCTATGGTAAGTAAAGAATGTCACTTTCTCACAGGTCCAGGAGCCCCTAGTTATCTTGGCACCTCAAGAGGAAAGAAATTTACCCAACTCACAGGTATTTGAGGGTACAAACCCTGGCTGGGCTTGGCTTTAAAAAAGTCTTATCTGAAATTCCTTCTATGGAACAGAATTCCATCAAAACCAATTTAGAAACAGCTTATGTGAAAAATAATTATTCTTGCTGCACTTTATACAAATAATTAGGCCAAGTATAATAAAACAAATCAGTCTTACCATGATTTGTCTTTAGTAAAAATGGGAAACTGGGGAGAGAAATATTATGTTTCAAAAACTATGGTATACTTGTTATTAGATTCTAGTCTCATCAATTGTTTCTAAGTTTGTTTCTGCAATTTAGGCTAACCCTGTTTATTACTGTGAAGCAACCAGTGATCTCTGAAACATGAGAAGCTTAGAAGAAACATGAGAAATAAATAATGTAAAACATGAGAGCTTAGAAGAAACATGAGAAATAAATAATGTAAAAATCTGGATCAGTATTCTCATTCTGGATATATTACAATCAGCTAACAACACCATATCAGCTTAGTTCCAACAGTTGCCCAGTTCATGAAAAGTCTTCTAATTTACTTTACTTGGAAGAACTTTACCTATTTTGCTTTACTCTTGTGGAATATATTGCTGTTATACTCTTTGTGTAGGAATATAGGACAAGCTTACTGAATGTTTTCTTTAATTAAACACTTATGAACCTTCCAGATATCAAAACTCAAGAGTTGCGAATGGACCTTACCATATTGATGTTTTTTTGACTGAGCTCCTCTCTGCCCTGAATGCAAGAGACCCTCATAATTAGACAGGAATATCATTGCCCCTACTCAGCCTGAAGAAGTTACAGAAGATAGATCCTTGTCCCTCTGCAACCCTTAGGATTAAGGGTTCTCTTATAAAAGGGAAGGGGGAAATATCAGAGGCTTATAAACCAGAGCAACTCTACCTTAAATAGGAACTGGGTAAAATGAGGCTGAAACCTACTGGGCTGCATTCCCAGACAGTTAAGACATTCTAAGTTACAGGATGAGAAAGGCGATCAGCACAAAATACAGGTAAAAACAGGTTGCAGTAAATGAGCCAGCCCAAACCTACCAAAACCAAAATGGCAAGGAGAGTGACCTGTGGTCATCCTCACTACTGCACTCCCACCAGTGCCATGACAATTTACAAATGCTGTGGAAATGTCAGGAAGTTACTCTATGTTGTCTAAAACAGGGAGACATGAATAATATACCCCTTGTTTAGCATATCATCAAGAAATAGCCATAAAAATGGGCAACCAGCAGCCTACAGGGCTGCCCTGTTTATGGAGTAGCCATTCTTTTATTCCTTTATTTTCTTAATGCACTTGCTTTCATTTTGCACTGTGGACTCGCCTTAAATTCTTTCTTGCATGAGATTCAAGAACTCTCTCTTGGAGTCTGGATCCAGATCCCTTTCTTGTAACAGGAATACCAACCAAAATGGAGAAATAGGAAACTCCAGGATTCTGCCTCTACAAAAGCAGCAAATGAGCTGGCAAACCTGTCAAAATAAACTTTTGTAGAACCCTGAAATCTAGTCAAACACAACAACTAAGAGAAGGCTTGTTGAAAAACAAGATGCTGCCTTACAATGAGAGAGTACTGTGGCATTTTAAATTCTTCCCCTACCATCACTCACATCCCAGATCTGTAGTGGCCTTGAGGAGGCAGTCCATATTTTAAGAAGCACTGATTAAGAGTTTTGTAGAATGTTGCATGATTTCTGGTGAAGTTTTTTGTGAAGTGTTTTTCTTGTTCCTATCAATATATATTTTCTGGCCTCTTTAAAAATTTTTCTTTGTTTTTAGTTTTCTGCAATTTGAATATGATATGCTTCGGTATAGTTTTTTTGGGTATTTGCTGTCTATTATTAAGTTTGAAACATTTTTCCAATTATTCAAATATCCAGATATTTCTTCTGCTTCATTATCTTTGTTCTCCTTCTCCTATTCCAATAATGTAAATATTATATATTTTAAAATTATCTCTATTACTTAGATCTTAATTGTTTTCCATTTTTCTCTTTGCATTTCAACTTGATTTTTCCAACAAGTCTCCAAGCTTGCTTACTACTTCTTGGGCCATGCTGATTCCACTGATAACCCCATTGAAGTCATTCTTTATTTTATTTTTTTATTTCTATCATTTTTATTTAGAGTCTTCTTATAATTGCCATCTTTTATTACATTACTCAACTGTTTTTGTATTATGTTTTCTACTTCATATATTAGTCATAGTTGTTTTGAATTTTCTCTGATAATTTCAACATCTATGTTATATCTGAGTTAGGTTACAATGATTTTTTTTTTTTTTTTTTTGACGTTTGGTGTGCCTCATACTTTTTTTTTTATCAAAAGTCAGATACATTTTATGAGGAACTGAGCTAAAGAGGGCTCTGATATGTAAGATTTATATCAATACAGGAAAGGGGTCTGAATCCAGACCCCAAGAAAGGGTTCTTGAATCTTGTTCAAAACATATAAGATTTATATCAATATGGGTAGGAGTGGGCTTTGTTTAATATTTGCTGTAGCTATAGGTTCCAGGGACTCCCAATTTCTTCTAGTGTCCTTTTGCTCTCTCCTCTTGACTTTGCACTTCCCTGTGTATTCCCCTTCAGAGAGAGTCTGTGTCTTGCAGCTTTTTCAGTCTAGTCTACTGTTATTAAACTGGATCCCTGTTGGTTGTCCAATAAGATATGAGGGAGAATGTGCATTTTATAATATTTTAATTAAATCTCAGTGTTTTAGTGTGTCTGCCTATCTGGCCTGTGCCCTTCACCTATATTTTTTTCTTGTAGAGAATCTCCCCATCTTGGGTGAAATAGGAAGTCTAGATAGCATTGGACATGGGAGAAATGTATCTCCCCAATGGCTCTGAGACAGGCTCTAGTAAAGCCTTCCCTCCAGCAGAGAAGGATTTGCTGTGGAGAAGTATTTGAGTGTATTTCAAAAGAATTATCTTTCCCATCTCTGCCAGATCACAGAAATAATTTTTTTGGATCTCCACTTTGAGAACCTAACAGGTTTCCTGGATGTAAACCCTATGAAATAGTGGGCCCACAAGAGGGTCTTAATTCTCAAGCTGGTCTACACTCAAGCCTTCAGTTATTCATCAAAATTATTATTTATGTGTTCTTACCAGTTCATGGCTCTGGTTGCAACTGGTACAAATAAGCAGATTTCAGTTGTGACTCTGGATTTGCCTGTTTTGCTTGATTTTAGGGTGACAGTTTGCTCAGCATGCACGGCTTTCTATAGCTCCAAGAAAATACATTGATTTTCATTTTTTCCATCTTTTTCTTATAAGGATGAGAGTAATGACTTTTTAGCTTCTTCATATGGGAATTGACCCTAGAAGTTTTTATTTTTTTTTTAAGTATGTGTTTTAACTTCCAAATATTTAGAGGTTTCTGAGATATCTTTTATTTATTAGTAGTTTAATTCAATTGTGGTCCAAGAACATAATATGTATTACTTCAATTATTTTAAATGTGTTAAACTGTGTTTATGGTTGACAAGGTTTCTACATTAGGCCGTGTTTTATGAACGTTTGAAAAAAATATGTATTGGGCTTTTGTTGGATGGAGTATTCTACAAATGTCAATTGTATCAAGTTGATTGATAGTGCTATTCATATCATTTATACCCTTATTGATTTTTTTTTGCCTGTATGATCTATCAATTACTGACAGAGAGATATTGAAATTTCCAATTATAATGGTGAAGTTTTCTATTTTTCTTTTCATTTCGGGTTTTGAACCAACTTAAATGTAAAGACTGGTAGATTAAAAGGAAAATCATGCAGATAGTTGTACCATGCTAACATTAGTCAAATGGAATCTAGAATAGCTATATTAACTTCAGACAAACATGCTTTAGAATGAGTTTAATTAGGGATAAATAAGGGAACTATAAATGATACAGAATTTGATTATTCAAGGCAATATAACCATTGTACATATTTATGTATTTGGCAACAGAACATCAAAATAGATGAATCAACAACAGAAATGTAGACAATATGTCGTTGTGTCTACTTTTCATCCATTTTGTAAGTTTGATGATTGTTATTTCTCTCCATACTGTTTTGCCTTTGTCATGACGGCTTTTTGTCATGGAATATTTTCTTGAAAGCTTCATGTTGTACTAGGTAAGAGGAGGTAAAGAGGACTTTAATGTGATGAATGTTTTCACTCTAAGAGGTGGGCTAGCTAAAGTTGCCACAGAGGCTTCCAATCCCTCTACTGTTTTTGTTTTTGTCTTTTCTTCCAAACTTTGGGCTTCTGCAAGTACTCCTCAGAGAGAGTCAGTGCCTTCCATCCCTTTCAACTGTTATCTAGTAATATACTGAAACCTTCTGATGTCTCAGTGGGGTGTATGTGTGAGGGGAGGGCATGCTATTTTTTTCTAAATAATTGGTCTTTGAGTGGCCCTGTGTCTTGGGACTAGGCTCTTCACAAATGTTTTTCCAGTGGAGTAGCTCTTACCTCAGTTTTCTCTGTACTTCCTTTCCTTGCTGCAGCATTTACAGTTTATTTCTGGAAAGCACCAAACCCTGTTGATTATACATTTCTCTGCTTTTTTTGTTGTGGTGGTTTTTATGGTGTCTTGCTCTGCCGCTCAGGCTGGAGTGCCTGAGCACTTGATCTTGATCTTGGCGAACTGCAACCTCTGCCTCCTGGGTTCAGGTGATTCTCCTGCCTCAGCCACCAGAGTAGCTGGGACTACAGGCATGTGCCACCACGCCCAGCTAATTTTTTGTATTTTTAGTAGAGACGGAGTTTCACTGTGTTAGCCAGGATGGTCTCGATCTCCTGACCTCGTGATCCACCCACCTTGGCCTTCCAAAGTGCTGGGATTACAGGTGTGAGCCACCACTCCTGGTCTCTCGGCTTTAGATGAGATAGGATGTTTACATGAGGATGGAGTGAGAGGAATCACCTTCCTTCAGCTGGAATAAGAATTTGGCAAAATTTTTCTCCTAAAGGGTAGATCTTTGTTATGAACAATGTTCTGGATGTATTTCACAATGACTACTG
Organism: Piliocolobus tephrosceles; assembly: GCF_002776525.5. NCBI lineage: Eukaryota > Metazoa > Chordata > Mammalia > Primates > Cercopithecidae > Piliocolobus > Piliocolobus tephrosceles. The sequence continues at coordinate 48,680,611 of NC_045447.1, forward strand.
TTTCTTTCTCCCTACCAGAGCTACAATAAGAACTTTCTAGTATTTTCCTCACAAGACATAGTCTGTACCAAATACTTTTCCTGAAATCCTGGAATTTTACACTGAATTAAATGAATCAGGAATGCTTATATAATGAATACGGAAATAAAATGAGAAACTCAAAGCTATCCTCCATAATTGTAAATGAGTCTATAATGTACAAACTTTTATGGGATTAATTGTAGTTTTAGAAAAAGTTGCATTTTTTTCTAAATTTGACCCAGATTCCTCTCAAGCTAAAGCCCCAAACAATGAGGGGATCCCCTAAGACTGACTCCACAAAGTTCCTCACTTGCATGTTAGTCTACCCTCAGCAACTAGCTATTTGCTAGAATTGCCATTTATGTGTTTCTAAGGCTGCCTTAACACTGCCATAAATTATGTGACAATGGAAGTTTGTTCTCTCGTGGTTCTGGAGAGTAGAAGGCTGAAATAAAGGTGTTGGCAGCTCATCCTCCCTCTCTGAAGCCTCTCGAAAAGGATCTGTCATTGCTTCTTCTAGATCTTGATAGTTTAAGGAATTCCACTGGGTTAGGGCAGCATGACTGCAATCTCTGACTCTGTCTTTACATGATCGCCTTTCCTCTGTCTGTGTTTTCACGTCATTTACTTCTCTCTTATAATCCAGTCACATCAGATTAAGGGTTCGCCTTAATGACTTCATCTTAAATTGATTATATTTGGAAAGATCCTCTTCCCAAAGAATACCATTTTCACAGATACTTGGAGTTAGGACTTCAATATACCTCTTTTTCTAGTATAAAATATAACAGATAACAAATGACTTCTGTTTCAGGCAAGCAGATGTAAGCTTTATCTGTCTAGGTACACCTGTCTCTCTGGATTTTGGGATGGCGGTATACCCTACCTCAATGCTCTGTGTGGCCTAAGAAAAGCTATTGATTTTCAGTTTGTCCAGATTTTCTTTGTTTCAAAGGCAGAAGTGACAATTTGCAAGCTCTATGTGTCAGAACTGAAACCATAGAAGTCTTGTAGCCCAATTTTAACTCATATCATATAGTTTTCTACATTTTCAAATTCATAAATTTCATGATCATCAGGTTAATACATAAAATTTAGTGTTACATTTTTGCAACCTAAAATGTTTAAAAATTTTCTCAAGTGACTTTAGATTTCTGCCTTTAAATATTTGCACTTTTGACATCAAGATTTTAAATTATTCTGTCTTCCATTGAAAATATCACATATTTGTGGCCAGGCGCAGTGGCTGACATCTGTAATCCCAGCACTTTGGGAGGCCAAGTCACGTGGATCATTGAGGTCAGGAGTTCAAGAACCGGCTGACTATCATTGTGAAACCCTGTATCCACTAAAAAGACAAAATTTAGCCAGGTGTGGTGGCGAGTACCTGAAATCCTAGCTAGTGGGGAGGCTGAGGCAGCAGACTCACTTGAACCTAGGAGGTGGAGGTTGTAGTGAGCTGAGATTGCACCACTGCACTCCAGCCGGGGTGACAGAGTGAGACTCCATCTCAAAAAAATTTTAAAAAGTTACATATTTTTAATTCTCATCCCAGTTGTTCTCTTCCATTCTCTCCATCAAAATTGGTTGCTTGACTAAAATAATTCAAGGTTTTTTAGTGGTAGCTATAAGAGTGATTGCAGACCCTAGAATAGAAATATTTGCCTTATTTAAAATGCTCAAACATTTTGCCAAATTAATAATACACATCTAAATTTCCTTCTGGTGATATGTTTCAGAAAGATTTCAGTTTCTCTTAAAAAATTTCAACATTTTCTAGAACTACAATTAGGCCCATCAAAGTTTATACATTGTAAACATATTTAAAAATTATGGAGGATAGTTTGGAGTTTCTTATTTTATTTCTGTATTCATTACATGAACATTCCTGGTTCATTTAATGCAGTGTAAAATTCCAGGATTGTAGGAAAAGTATTTGGTACATTCATACTAGTTTGGAAAGCAATAAATTATACCTTGATATATAAAATTTATAATGTATAGACAAACACTGCAGATACCTGAAAATTGCACACATTTTCAGGGTTATTCAATTAAAGTTTTGATAGTAGTTAAACATTTCACATTCTGAGGATGCCAAACATTGTGTTAAACACCTCCAATAGGTATGATTAAGGTATTATTCACCCTAGTGGTACTGAACAAACCTTATAAAGTCTCCCAAAGAGATTTATTGGCAAGCACATGGCTTGAAAAACTAGAAACTGGTTGCAGTGGAGTGACAGATGTTTATCTGATTGTGTGCTGAAGGAAAATGGCATCATGTACCATATCATATATAATAGTCAGTTTTCACATGGCTATAAAGATATACCTGAGACTGAATCATTTATAAATAGAAGAGGTTTAATCAGCTCACAGTTCTGTGAGTTGCACAGGCTCCTGCTTCTGGAGAGGCCTCAGGAAACTTACAGTCATGGCAGAAAGCAAAGGGGAAGCAGGCACATCTTCACATTGCTGGCAGGAGAGAAAGAGTGAAGGGGGAAGTGCTACACACTTTTAAACAACCAGTCACTCACTATGACGATAACAGCAAGGGGGAAGTTCGCCCCTATGATTCAATCATCTCCCACCAGGTCCCTCCTCCAACACTGGACATCTGGACATCATAACTCAACATGAGATTTGGGTGGGGACATGGAGCCAAACCATATAATCATATGTAATCCATTTAAGATCATTAAATAAAGTCAATGGTTATGGAGTCATAATTTCATCTTGCAAAAGCACTGTTGTAGTTTTTAGCCTCTCTTCTAAGTAGGAAAATAAAATATTTCAAAATAATTTGACTTCATGAACATCTATTTCATTGTCCACAGATTTTATTTTTATTATTTTGGATTGACAAGGTGAATATGCCTCAGTTTTAATAGATAAATTAAATATACCTCAAGACACTGTCTTGAAGTTGAGGCAAATATACATTCTGTTAAATTTGTACCTTACTGTTAATTATGCTATAGTCTCATGAAAATGCTCCCTTGTGCCTGAAATATTTTTATGGACTTGTTCAACTATTACATTTTTTTTTTCAATTGCCAATATCCTTACCACCAAAGCTTTTGTGTTACAAAGCATGCTGAGTTGGAAGAAAAAATATCAGTGGTTATGCCCATTTGATTTTCTAACAAATACCTGTTCACGCTGCTATGAAAAAATACCTGAGACTGGGTAATTTATAAAGGAAAGAGCTTCAGTTGACTGTCACAGTTCCACATGGCTGGGGAAGCCTCAGGAAACTTACAATCATGGCTGAAGGCAAAGGGAAAGCAAGAATCCTTTTCACATGGTGGCAGGAGAGAGAAGTGCAAGCAGGCGAAATGCCAGACACTTGTAAAACTATCACATCTTGTGATAACTCACTCACTGTCAGAGAACAACATGGGGGGAACCACCCCCATGATTTAATAACTTCCTCCCCTCCACACGTGGGGATTACAGGTCCCTCCCTCAACATGTGGAGATTACAATTCGAGATGAGATTTGGGTAGGGACACAGAGCTAAACCATATCAGTATTGAATGAACTTTTTATACTAATTGGACAGAAAGTTTCATTTATAAGACAAATTCTATAGATATGCTGTACAACATTGTGCTTACAGTTCACAGAAATGTATTATGCACTTATAATTTGTTAAGAGAGTAGATCTTATGTTAAGTATTCTTATCACAATAAAATAAATATTTCTTAAATGTATGAGTAAATAAATGAGTGAATTCCTAAGTCTGTTAAAGTCACTGATAGTTTAGATTTAATGTCATAAATAGCAGTAATTTTGAAGAAATTTAACTTTAAAAACTTTGGGTGGAGTATAAGACTCATAAAGTAAATTTTAGGTAAATCTGGCCTTGAAATCAATTATGAAGTGTTTAAATAGTTTTAGGCTAAGGGTTTAGAAATTTACTAGGCCAGTCAAGAGGATCAACTAAAAATTACTGAGTGTTGGAAGGAAGAGAAAATGAATCATATCAGAGCTGAGCCTATTATTCGTTAACGGTAAGTCCCACAAGATAATTTGACACTGATACCTAAGAATAAATTTTTGTTTGCTTTTCTGGAAACTGAAAAGAATGGGAAGAGAAAACAATAGTATGAAAATCAGAAATCAAAATGAAACAATTCTAGTCATTATAGCACCTCTTAAAAAATAAAAAGAATGATAAAATAGTAAAAATAAAATCCAGCAAACAAAGCTATTATGGTTTGGCTGTGTTCCCACCCAAATCTCCTCTTGAACTGTAGTTCCCATAAGCCCCACATATCGTAGGAAGTCCCCGTTGAAAGGTAACTGAATCATGGGGGCAGTTTCCCCCATTCTCTTCTCATAATGTTAAGTTCTTATGAGATCTGATGGTTTTATAAGCATCTGGCATTTCCCCTGCTGGCACTCATTCTCTTTCCTGCCATCCTGTGAAGAGGTATTTTTCACCATTATTTTAAGTTTCCTGAGGCCTCTGCAGCCATGTGAAACTGTGAGTCAATTAAAACTCTTTTCTTTATAAATTACCCAGTTTCAGGCATTTCTTCGTGGCAACGTAAGAACAGACTAATACAAAAGCAAAACATGCAAACATCCAGAAATTGGAAAAATAAAAACCCACAAAGAAGTTTGTATCTAAAAGCAAGTAAACAAAGAAAACATAAGCAGAATCAAACAAAACAATTGTGATAATAGTAGGAATTATACCTGAAGATGCTTTCGTTAGGTTAATTTTCATAAACAAATTCAAGTATTTTAGCAACCAAACATTTTTCTTGGTTTAACAGTATATTTTACCACTTAGCTGAATGTTTGACCCTTAACCCTTCTGAACCCACCTGCCTCTTCACAAATAAAGGTGACAGTTGCTTACGTGATTTCCTAAAGCACAAGTTGTTACTTTTTTTTCTGATAATTTTATGGACAACACAGCACATTATTAGGAGTAAGTTTCCTTAAATACATTTTGGGAAATGATTACACTATTTATATAAAGAAAGTGCAAGTTTAATAGAAGTCAGCTATTTCAACAACCTATTGATAAATGTTTTTCTTTTTTCCTGGTAAAAGTTTTATTGTGTTTCTTCTTTTATACTTGACAACAGTGTATTATGTATAAACTCATAGGCCTATAACATTTGCATATATCCCAGAAATACAACTGAACATTTGGGTAAATACACAAAAATTCCCAAGACACAACTAATATAGAATGTGCAACACATGGCTACAACCAGAAACCCATGACAAAATGAGGCACTCTTTCTTCAGAAGAGCACCTTGGTATATAGCCCTACAGAAGTGGCAACCAAGAGATAATGTAAAAAGTGAATAATTACCTTTGATGTATTCTATTGCACTTGTCCCAGAACATGGGCAAATTATTTAATAAAACGGAAGAGCCTGTTGACTAGTACAAGGACAAATGAAACAAATCTATTCAAAAGTGCAATTCTCTCAAAAAAATATCCTTGCAAATCCAATACAGCTAACCCTCCATATTCATGGGTCTGCATCCCTGGATTCCAAAAATCACAAACTCTGGGTTAAAAATATTTAGAAGAAAAAGTGAATGCTTGCATCTGTATTGAATGTGTACAGAAATTTTTCTTGTTATTTCATAAACAGTATAACTATTTACATAACATTTACATTGTATTAGATATTAGAAGTAATATAGAGATGATTTAAAGTATAAGAGAGGATGTATATAGGTTCTATAAAAATATTACACCATTTTATATCAGGGACTTGAGCATCAGTGGATTTTGGTATCTGTAGGGGTCTTGGAACCAATCTGTCACAAATACTGAGGACTGACTATAAATTAGCTAGGCTTCCTTCTGCTTTATTCCTTTAGTAAAATTGGAAAAATAAAATAGAATAAAATCTCATTAATAAATTATTGACTGCCTCACAGGAGAAATAATAAATTAGGCCAAATAAACACCTCCCACCAACAAAAGTCATAGAAACTTCTAGAAACCTGTGCTGTCTTTAATTCAGATCCAGTTAAAAGGACAGTCTTATTGTCTTTGGGAAATGCCATGTTTTTTCTTTAAGGACACATTTTTAGTAAAATATTTATCTGAGTTTCTAGTTTTACCAGAGTCTCAACACTGTTCACTGTTAAGCTTTGAGGAATAGCTAGCAATCATTTGAATATCTTATGTTAGATAGTAGGGAACCAAAATCGAGAAAAATTGCTTGGCCAGTTTATTAATAAAAATACCACAATTGGAGGAAAACCCCTCTGCCTTCCATGGTCTTTATACACTACTACAGGGTCTCTCTGGCAAATTGCAAGACTAAATTGCCTCTGGTACTGCCACATTAGTTATATTCAGTAGATATTTTTCAGATTTCCATCCAGGCTTTCATCAGAATTCTCTGTAGGTTGCTTTTGATTTTGATTCTGCACACAAGATAATGTAGATCTATAAGATTAAAATGTCTAATATTGAAGAGCTTTATCTTACTTGGTTGTTTTCATATCTTGCTATTGTGAATCATGCTGTGATGAATATGGGAATGCAGCTATCTGTTTGAGATATCAATTCAATTATTCTGAATATTTACCCAGAAGTGGGACTGCTGGATCATGTGGCAGTTCACTTGTTAACTTTTTAAGGAACCTTCATACTGTTTTCCATACTAGCTGTGCCATTAGTTTTAGAGTATGTAACAAATTTAACTTCATAATTAATTTCAAGCCTATTTTATTTGAGGAAGCATTAGAGTTAAGTATTACAAAATATTTTTAAAATATGCAAAATGAAAATAGAGAAGATAAAATCAGTGTAAACGCTTATTTAAAAACTGCTTTGGACTCAAATTGATTTAGAGACTGAGGCCAATTAAAGTAAAACAAGTAGATGTGAAAAGAAAGAGCTATATGTCAACACTGATTTCTTTTTAGATTTGTTTGAGAACTGGTTAAATGTTTGTGAAATGGCTAATGCCAAACCTTTGTCAGAGCAAATTTATTTAAATTAAAAATATTGATTAAATATATCACCTGTAGCATTTATGGAAGTGAACTTTTACTCTGAAGAGAATTGCTTTTTGCCGGCTTTCTGTGCAAATTTGACATTAGTGACTATTAGGAGATTACTCTGAATTAGGTGTAGCCATACTAGAAGTGTAGTGAAAAACAGTTTCACTCTTAAGATAAAGTGAAACAAGGTGTTGACACCTTAAAAGTGACAATAATAAGTAAGTTAAATGAACTTTGTTTCACGTTTTAAACTTCAAATTATGGTGGTTATTTTTAATCCAATAAATAAATTCTAGTTAGTTATTAAAGAAGTTAGAGGTTGACAATACATGGAAATGGCTAAGATGCTAACTGCTCAGGTTAAAAACTTTGATTCTCCTGGATTAAGTACGTAAGTTTCATTTTATTTTTGGATCAACTGTACTGGCTTGAATATATATATATTATATATGTATCATATTTATATATCATATTTATTACTCACATATGTACAGAGTTGCTACCATGATTCTCAACATGATCTAGTGCTGGATATTACAGTGTTGAACAAACTGGACAATTACTACTTTCATGAAACTTACATTAGGAAAATGGGCAAGAAATGGGCATATATATGCATATAAACACAGATATGTAATATACCTGTGTATGTTACACAGGCACACGTGTATATGTGTATGCATGTATGTGCATAAGTAGGTGGCCATAAATGCTATAAAATAAATAAAAAAGGAAAATTGATTTTAGTAAGAGTATCATAGGATACATCACCATCATTATTTTATATGATAGTCATTATTTTACAGAGTCAAATGGTAAGGCAAATTTCTCCTTGCTGAAAATATGCTCAGCACCAAATTTCTCCTGATAGTGAGCATATACAAACTGGATATTAAACTGTTAAAAAACAAACAAATGAGTAAATGAATACTTGTTGCAATCTGGGAAGCATAACAAAATAGTATCCATTTGCTTCCAACTATGGCAAAAAGGTAAATAGCATGAGAAAATTATTTCAGCTCTCTCACTGCTAACCCAGGCTGTAGGGCATGACTGAGATTTGAAACATGAGTTTGTTCCGGTATCAAATCCCAGGATAAAATTAGCCCATCCAGGCATAGGAAATGCTGGAGAATTGCAGCCCTTCCCCATAGGCTTATCTCCTCGTAAGATGTAATGGAATGTTTATTGTGCTCAAAATATGAAATATATTTTAGTCTCTCATTTTTCCTTATAATTTTAGAGTGAAGAAAATCTTCCCCCTTGCTTGGATCACTATTTTAGCTTACTATAATTTCTGCTCCTTTTAGGGTAACAGATCATGACTGCAATCACTTTAAAGTGAGAATACAAAATGCCAATTCTGTAAATACAATGTCCAGATCGATATAATAATGCAAACTCTGAACTTGTTTTAATTTAATATTCTTTCTGCCAGGTGAGCATATTTGCAGAGAATAAGGCCTTTGACTCTCTCCCTGCTCACTTTCTGCTTTCTCCATTACCTGTTGTGTGCGAGTGTGTGCACATGTGCATGTGTGCCTATGGTGTGTGTAAGAGTGTGTGTGTGTGTGTATCAGAGAGAGAGAGAGAGAGGAGAGGTGGGAAAGGGAGAAGAAGAGAAGAAGAGAGAAGGGAGAAGGAAGAGGAAAAGGCAGAGGAAGAGAAAGAGAGGGTTTGCAAACTTTATAACACCCACTGTTATTTCTAGTTGTCTTACAGACCCACCTTAGCATTGCTGACATAGGATTCTATTGCAGTCACTTAGCTAGAGCTGGTCAATCTCATAGAAACACATTTGCTTCCATATTACAAATAACTTGGAAGGCTGAGGTGGGAGGATTGCTTAAGGCCAGGAGTTCCAGACAAGCCTGGGCAACAAAGTAATACCCCCATCTCTACAAAAAATAAAATAATAATTAAAACAATAGCTGGGTGTGGTAACACGTGCCTGTAGTCCCTGCTACTTGGGAAGCTGAGACAGGTGCATCACTTGAGCCCAGACATTTGAGGATGCAGTTAGCTATGATCATGCCACTGTACTTTATCCTTCAGCCTGGGCAACAGAGTGAGACCCTGTCTCAAAAAAAAAAAAAAAAAAAAAAGTGAAAAATAGCTGAGTTGCAGCAGACAAAACAGAAAGCAATTCAAGTCACTGTTTTTCAAAACCTATATTCAGAAGTTAGCTGGCATTTACCTCTGGAGCATCCTATCAAAGAGATGTGGCCAGTAGCGTGCATGAATGATGCTAGTGGCTGTCGTTGGACTATGAGGAACTGTCAGGGCTGTCTGACCACCTCTTTCCCAGGTGAAAGGGTGAGATCAGCATCTGGGAAGGGCTCAGCATTCTCATAATCCCCTTTTTGCTTTATTCTAATAATTGAGGGCATGCTACCTATATTCCATCTCTCTCATTTTCAGTTGCCAAGAGTGTGATAGTTTCCAGTTGGTTTATTTTCTCTTCTTAAAATCCCATATTTGAACTAAAATTCACATATTAATGTTTTATTGACTCAACTGTTTTCTCTGGTTCAAGGTCCTCATTTAAATATAAACTTTAATGAAAATTTCATCTGTGGATGAAACATCTTTAAGCCAACAATTGAAAATGAGTCAGGCTGAAATATTTGATTGAATTATCACTTTCCTAGTATGGAATAACAATGCTAACATTATTTAGAATGTCTTTAATCCTACACAGTGTAAATTTTAGCATGTTATTATTTTACTTTAATTTTTTGTGGATATTCAATTCATTGTCAATTTTTGTACTTGGCTGTTAGTAGTTTTCAGAATACTTTGTAAAACATTTTCATATAGTCTCTTCAAGGTATAGAGTAAGTCATTTTTTAAGTGATCTGTCTGTATTTTAAGATGTATTTGAAGGATATACTACATTAGTCAAAATTTTTCTCAACTCTTTCTGCCTATGCTTTTGTATTATATGCGTTCAAGTTAACTTTATAGTCAATATATGAGAATTAATAAACAACTTACAGATATATGCATGTGAAAAAACCTCGTGTATACATTATGTATGTATTTTTCTAAAGGTTTAGTTATTTGTATTTTTTTCTGGAATAAGTCCCTGTTAAGTATTTTGATTTAGTAATTAATTAATACATTCCTGAATTATTTGTTGCATTCAATTTAGGATTCTTGAACCTATTTTATAAATAATACAGGACTATACATTTTTATTTTTTCCTATCTGTCAAATTTTGGAATGAGTTGTGTAACATCTGTATAAACTGAATTGGGAGAAATTTTCTTGTTTTGTTCTGACTGGAAAAAAATAATTATAAAAACAATGACCAATACTTTTCAAGTGTGCAAGTAGAGCTTCTTATTATTCATCTAAGGAATATCGATAAAGCTTAGAAGACACAATGCATGATTAGGATGAAGTAAGCAATAAAATAGTCCTACCACACATTAAATATGGCAAGAAAATTTCAGTGAGGGTATATACATTTACCAGATGAAAAAACTTGACTGATATAAATATATATTGAGGCCCTATGATAAAATATGTAAAGAGGTTTAATGTATTACACAGTATTTAGTATGTGATTTTTAAATGAGCATCAATGGATGCATTTATGTATCTCCAGGTAGTTTCTTAGGGAGTAAAAAGCATACCGTTGAGTGGATTTATTCATACTAGAGAGAAATGGTAAAAGGTTTTATTTATTTATTTTTGCCTAATAATTAAATAGTTTACTCTTACTATCTTAAAGTCTTACTCTGCTTTTCCAAGGCATAGAACTCAGATAAAAGATTCCTGAGTTAAAAATAAATGGACATGATGAATCAGAAGATTTATCTCATAATAGGTTTTCTGATTTATATAATTGGAAGAAGTCAAGATTTTAAACTGTTACCCAGTGGTCTCCTCATATTTTATAAAATATATCAAGCAATCGATAGCATATCTACACTATTGCCTGTATGTTTAGCACAAGCTTAGCACATATTATATCATCAATAAGCCTCAATCATTCTGAATCAATCGGTTGCAGATGGTACACTATTTTTATGTAAAATATAGCAAGGAGGTTAGAGTTAGAAAATCCCAATTGTTTCCACAGATGGTTTATAATTTAGTAGCTAGCATGAGAGAAACAGACAACAATTATACAAGATGGAATAAAATAAATATTAAAAGAGAGATACAGGCAAAATGCTATGGACATTCAAAGGAGGAAGGAAATATAGAAATTAATAAGTTGAAAATACAAACCAGAAGTTTATACAAAATTATAAAGCAAAAATTTGAGCCACAAAAATGTTAAAGGCAAAAATAACCATACAGAATATAATTAAAATGAAGACATACGAGATTTACATATATTGAGACTCAGTAATGAAGAAATAATTCGATGGTTAAGTAATTCAGTCAACATATGTTGAGCTGCTGGGTTTGAAAAGATAAATAAGATTAACATAGCCACTGGCTTCTTATCACTCACACTTTAGTGGAAGAAAGAGATAAGTAAACAGCAACTTACAATAAATTTAATAATTTTAAAAAGGAAGACTGTAAATTAGGCCCAGCTAACTCACATTTTGTGGATCAGAGAAGGTTTTTCTGGACACAAAGGTAGATTCTATATTAGGCCCTAAAAATGGGTAGGAATTACTCAGTTGATATGGAGGCTGCTACAGTGATAATGTACAGACATGCAAGCATGTCTGTTTATCTATAAAGGAACTATAGAACTTTGTCATTAATATCTGTGTAACTATTTTCTGATTCCTTCACTTGACATCCATAACAGCACTGTGCATCTCTGTACTACAGGCGTGTCTGGCATCGAGAATGCTCACAGGTATGTTGTCTCTGGTTCTTGGCATAATTTTTGCTTTATGACTTAAAGTAATTCAGACTCCCTTCTGGGGAAGGATAACAATAGCAATGCAGCTTTACATTAGTCCACTTTTCAGATCCCTTGAGAAAAACAAGCAGGGTAACCAGGATAGGAAAATAAATATTACATGTATAACACCGTTTAGGAAGCGACATGACAAGGAATCTCCAGGAACAATGAAGGAGGGTGCTAAATAAAGCAACATAGAACTCTAGGCACCGCAAGGAAAGAATCCAGGTGTAGCAGCAGTGCATAGGTGGTAGGGTGGAGAAAGAGGAACTTCAACAATTCAAGAGCACAGGAACACTGAAGTTGCGAATGGATACTCACTGGAAAATTGAGAGGACCTGATACCAGGAAGTAACTATGGTGACAACAGTGAAAGAGGAAGAGGCCTCTGCAAGCTTCGTTTTGCTTTAAACAGATTTACTCAAACATAATTTACATCCTATAAAATGTACTTGTCTTAAGCATACAATATAGTTTTTAGTAAAAATATAGGGTTGTATAATTATCCCAACAACCCAATTTTAAAATATTTTCATCATTCCAAAAACATCCCTTGTTTCTTTCCCAAGTACTTCGTATAGCCAACTTCAGTTGCAGGCAATCACCAGTCTGCTTTCTGATTTTTTAACGCACAATTCATGTACATTCAATCACAAAATATGTGAGAGGATTTTTTTTGTGTGTGCCTGGATTATTTTAAATAGTATAATTTTATTGAGGGTCATCTGTGTGGCAGGTATCAGTACTTTGCTTCTTTTTATCATTGAATTGTTATTCCACTGTATGAATATACTATGTCTTCCTCTTCACTTGCTGGTTGATAGATGTTTGTTTTCCGTTTTGGTGTATTACAGATCGTGCTGCTATAAACATCATATAGAAGTCTTTGTGTGGGCATGTATTTTCGTTTCTCTCGGGTAGAGTCCTGTAAGTGGTATTGCTGAGTCATGTGTTAAATTTACATTTAAGTTTTAAAGACAGTACCAAACCGCTTTACAAAGGCTCTTTCCATTTTACTTTCCCTCCTGTAATGTACAAGGATGTACCTGTATTGATGTCTCTCTTTTTTTATTAGAACCATGCTAGTGGGTGTTATGTAGTATGACATTTTTGTTTTAAGCTGCGTTCTCCTAATTATGATGCTGAATGTCTTTTTCTATGCTAATTGGTCAATGCACATCTTTTTTTTGAAATGTCTGTTTTTTTCTTTTTCTTTTTCTTTTCTTTTTTTTTTTTTTTTTTTTTTTTTTTTTTTTTTTTTTTTTTTTTTTTGAGACAGGGTCTTGTTCTGTCAACCAGGCTGGAGTACAGTGGTTCCATCATAGCTCACTGCAGCATCAAACTTCTGGGCTCAAGCAATCATCCTGCCTCAGCTTCCTGAGAAGCTAGGGCTATAGATATGAGGCACTATTTTTGGCTAACTTTTAATTTTTTTGGAGAAATAAGGTCTCAGTATGTTGCCCATGCCAGTCTGGAATAAATGGCCTTAAGTGATTCTCCTGCCTGGAATATTTAACTTATTAACATTGTTAACATTGTTTAACATAGAGAAAACTGAGGAGAATACAGAAAAGGAAAATGAGGTGAGACTAAAATTAACAAATTTAAAGTCCAGTAATTAAAAAAAAAGTAAGTCTATTAAAATTCACAGTCATGAACAAAGGCAACAGAAGAAATAGAAAAAAACAATTTACAATCGTGAACAAAAGCAATTAAAAAAAGAAATGTAATAAAAAGGTACAGAGTTTACTAAGAGTAGTCCTGGTACTAAGTGAAATAAGTTAGAGAACTATTAGCAGAAATGCTAGTGGAAGTTAAACCAGTTGTTTTCTTCAGCTTTATTGAGGTTAATTGACAAATATAAATTGCATATATTCAAGGTGTACAATGAGATGTTTAACATATTTATTACCTCACATACTTTTGTGGTAAGAATACTTAAGATCTACTCTTTTAGCAAATTTCAATTACACTTGAGTATTTTATATACTTTAAAATTATTAATTATACTCACCATGCTATGCATGCAATTAAACCAGTTTTTAAAGGAGATGTAAAATTTGGATAGGCAGAAAGGAATGGTGAGAATGTTCTCTGTGGAACTGCTGGGACAGAGAAACAAAGGCTAAAATATTCAAAGACCATTCAGGTGATGCTAATATGTTAATAATAATGACAACAGCAGCTAATCAGTTTTGAAAGTTTCATGAGCCAAACACTCATTCAAGCATTTCACATGCGTTGTCTTTATTTACCAACAACGCTGTAAGGCAGGTATTGTTACTATGCCCTGTTACACACACATAATGAGTCTAAGGCACATGGAGCACATAATTTGATCAATGATATGTGGAACATTAATATTCATAAATAATATATTTCCAGAAGGTAAAATGTATATTAATTTGGGGAAGTTGATTAGAAGAAGTGTACTTTTAACTGAAATTAGGATACTGAGTATTTAAATAACAGAGAAAGAAGATAGAGGACTCAGAGCTTGTGCTGTAGGTATGTTAGTCACATAACACTCTGGAATTTGTCAGTGATGTAAAATAGTTAAGAAATACTGGGCTAGACAAAAGAAGACCAGTTAAGAGGCCTTTGCATACACTTACTCATGAGATAAAGACTCAGACAGCAGCAGTAGATGCCAGGTGGTAAAGAAGTGGTGCTTGATACAGTGCAAAAAATTACTGAGGGAAAGAGGCCTGTGAAAAATGAAAATATTGTTTAGCATGTTTAGAGCTACACTTGACTGTTCTCACCTCTGCCTTGCATGTAAGAAGCAGTATTACCAGCCTCTGCAGCACATTATAAACCCTACTTGAGGTCTGAAAATCATAGAATTTAATTTCTTAGCCCATATTTAAACCTCTGTCTCTGCAAGTCACATGGAAGTAATAATCCCAGAACATTATTGAAATTGGAGTGAAATGCCCAAAAATAAGCTTTCAGTAAATATATTGACTCATCCAAACCATTTATGTTGGATTTTTCCCCAGAAGTTAGGAAGGAAGATTATTGCAAGCATAATTCAAATTGTTGTGAATATTTTTCTTAAACTTCAGATTATATATATATATTTTCATTAATTTTCGTGCTAATGTTGTGTGCATGACCACCATGTGTACTTTTGATCACTGGATCGTTCCTTTCCTTCTGTGATTCTCTGTAGAAATCCAGCGCTGGAGGCATGTAGGAGGACTATTCTCACATCTAGATTCATAAGCCCTTTTCTAGCTCCGTACATGATTACCTTTGTCAGGCTGGTACCCTTCAGTTGTTTCTGTTTTCTCTGAAAACCATAAAAACAACTTATCTCTACTAACCATAATGCCTAAAATGATCCTTTTGGTATCATTTGCAGGTAAATGTACATTCCTATTTTATAATTTTCACTTTAAGTCTAGATTAATTCCTGAAACTTTATCTCTGTATGATACATAACAAGTAGCCTAGTTATTCCTTTCTAGGTATTCTGTCAATAACAGCAAGATAAACCCAGTCCTGTATAAAAGTAACAACCTTTGGATGCCATCGTTTTCTGAATTTAGATCCCATATTAAATAATTTAAACTCAACTATGCTATGATTTTGTATTAAGACTCTCTTACTCTCCTTTGTTGTCTGCCTTGAGTTGATTCTTTCTCGTGGATACTCTTTCAGTTTTTGTATCTGTGGCTTTGGATCTTCTCTTGACAATCATTTGCTCTTTTCTTGCTTAGAGGACATTTTCTGGCAAACATCTAGCCACTCTCTTATTTACTACTAGCATGTGGTAAAAATATTGATAATCTCACCCACAATACAGTCCTGGAAAATATTCCTCAAGAAATTATTCATAAGTTATATATTGCATGTATAGGTAAGATAAAATTTGAGAGTTGAAAATTAAGTTGTGTTTACATTAATGGAAAAATTCTACAGGTTCTTGCAGTTTAAAAGAGGTGATTTCTTATAACATTAACACATTAAATAATTGACCAAGACTGCTTTGATTTTACCCCAGACTTCATAAGTTATAAGTTTGGTGGTAGATCCTAAGCTTACCTACTGTATTTGTCCATTCCCATGCTGCTATAAATAGCTGAGACTGAATAACTTATTAAAATAAAAAGAGGTTTAATTGGCTCACAGTTCTACAGGCTGTACAGAAAGCATGGTGGCATCAGCTTCTGGGGAGGTCTCAGGGAGCTTACAATCAGTGGTGGAAGGCAAAGCGGGAGCCAGCACTTCACATAGCCAGAGAAGAGGAAGAAGAAGAGGTCAGAGGTGCTGCATACTTTTAAACAACCAGATCTCATGAGAACTCACTCGCCATCATGAAAACAGCACCAAGAGGATGGTGCTAAACCATGCATGAGGGATCCACCCTCATGATCCAATCACCTCTCACCGGGCCCCACCTCCAACACTGAGGATTACAATTGAACAGGATATTTGGGTGGGGATACAGATCCAAACCTTATCACCTACACTATGAAAAAATCAAAGAACATAGACATAATCAATTTTGTTGGACATTTATAGACACAATTCTGGCAACTTCATATACCATTTTTCCAATCCTGTAGAATATGCATTTTTAAACAATTATAGATTCAGAGAGTACATGTTACATGTGCAGGTTTGTCATAGGCATATATGGTGTAATGGTGATATTTGGGCTTCTAGTGTGCTTATCACCCAAATAGTGAACATTGTACTGAATACATAATGAGGTTTTATATTAATATGCCTAGAATTTTATCTGCATTTCATGCTTTCTGTAGTTTTAAGTATAAGATAATGAAATTTCCTCTAGTATCCATGTGTCATTTCACTCATTTATTTAATTAACAAGTATGACTCCAGCACTGTTATTAGTCCAGTATTCTTTTAGATCTCGAGAATGCAGCAATAAACAAAATAATCAGTGAAGTCCTAGCTCACAGGTTACGTGTTAATGAAAAAGACAGAAAATAATTGTCTTTTTGTCAGATGGTGATAGTGCCATGAAGGAAAATAATGTAGTGTTAAGGGTATGGGTATTTTAAGCTGGGGCAGGGAGGATGTTAGTCATTCACTTTTTAATAGAATGATCTTGGAAGTCCTCTTTAAGGTGATATTTGACTGAGATCTGAAAATTAGAGATAATATTTTAGAGAAGAATGTTTTAATGTAAAACTCCAGCAACACCGCTTGCCCCTAGGAATGAGCTGATGTTTGTGAAGAGCAAGCAGACTAACCTGACTAGAGGAAAGTGAGCATGTGGTGGAAATGTCCTGCTTGTGGGGAAGGCAGGCCGGCCATATAGGCCTGCAGAAAGATGTAAAGAAAGAAACTAGTTTGGAGGGGAAGATGATGAGTTAATTTTGGTAGATGATAACTTCAAACTGGATATTAGACATTCAAGTGAATGTTTCAAATAGACATCTGGAATATTAGCAACTACACCATACAGCCTCTGGAAAATACTACGGCTCTATGAAATACTATTAAATAGTCATCTGCGACTGAAATTATCATATCCTTTCACTAGAGGAAAATACGTTGTGAATGTTTTGCAGAAATAAGGCCCATTTGGTGTCATTTGTCATCCATTAAAAGAAGGGGCAATCCCTATGATTGTATTTTACTCTCCATCTATATTCAGCTGTTAAGGTAGATGCAGAAGATCTGGGGAGCTGTTCCTAACAAATTTGGTTGTGACAAAGTCAGAATAGGACATAAACATTGAGCATATATGCAAGAGAGTGATTTTAGTTATGGACAGTATATTTCAAACAGTTTAAGGAAGGAACTAAAAACATTAGGAAGATAAGGAATATAAATATGTGTAATTTCCAGAGGAGAAGACAAGACAGTTGGACAACAGATGGTAAGTCTAAATACTGTTTGTAAATTATTTGTGTTACAGTACAAGAAGTAGTCATCCAGGGAGATGGAAGGTATTAAGTAAAAATAAAAACATTGTGCATGAGTAAATAGATTGACATGTTATTAGTTTTAGTAGTAAGGAAATGGTAAGGTGTAACCACAGATGAGAGTGACTAATATAGGGAACAAAACAAAGTCATTGCAGGAGAAGAATTCCAAACATTAAAGTTTGGGATACTGGAAGCCTCATCAAAATGGATATTAAAATCATCAAAAATGAAGACAAGTACATTCATTAGATACAGCATGAGATTTAAAAGAAGTAATTATAAAGACAAGAGTGGAGACTGAGAGTGACTCAGCTGCTAAAATATTCAAGAAACAACAACAAAAAAATTGAACTCCTCTTGGGGTATTTAGACGACCAGAACAGAGAGGAAGGAGTAACATCTGTTATAATCTGATGAAGTGCAAATTAAAGCATGAAAATTTTTGAGAGGAAGAAGGGAAATGTTGTGGAAGTAGAAATGAGGAATAAGAATATAATCTGTCTTATTTTCAAGTCAAATAATACAAGGTGTATAGAGAAAAAGTCAATAATTCAACCAAATACTCAAGTGGCACAACTGGACTCATATTCAGGTCTACCTGTTTTGAAACAAGTGCTCTTTTTACTTTCCCTTGGCATTGCAAAACAAAATACTTGACTCATGGTCTCAATTTACTGCAACTGAGGTTTGAAAATGTAATATTCAAGTGGGACCAAAAACATAAAATGGAGTTTTAAGATATCACTATTCTTTGTATTCTTCTTAAAAAAGTATATATTTGTGTATTCTTCTCAAAAAAGTTTATGCATACACACATATATATATACACACACAAATACATATTACATTCTTATGAAGGAAAAAGTAGTTACTGGATAGGAGGTATAAAAAGGAAATGTTGAAAACACATACAAATATGGTGAGAAAAAAAGTAAAGAGTCTAAATATACCCATGAGCCAGACAGTAAGCTGTGAGATGAGCTCAAAAACAAAAACACCAATTCATATGTCAAGAAATCAGAATGATGTTGGTTGCTGAAAAGGTCAAGAGACTTATATATGCAGAAGCAAGAAAATGCCATGCCTTCATATGAAAGTTAAGAGCAAAATAATATCTAGAAGAAACATTTGAGTCTCCTGCAAGTGAGAGCATCCTAGAATGTTCTTTGAAGCTTAAAAACGCTTAGATGGATGTCATACTTTATAAGATATTGTAGAACTCTGGAAAGCATCTGAAATAAGAGGACCGAAAGAAAAAGGGAGGTAAACCACATGGCTAAGTGAAGACTTGGCAGGGGACTGGGGCTGAACAGCCTTCCAAAGTGGAATGGGAAAACAAACAAACAAACACACTAGAGGAAAAATGGCGTAGACAGATGTAATGTTAGCTTTAGTTTTAATGTTTTGGAGATCTCTTAGCAGTTAGGCAGCTAAGTATTAATGTTGACAGAAAATAAACTTTGTCTCCAGTAAGATTTGTATAAGGAGAGTTTGACCTGCAAAAGCATTAACAATATACTCTTAAGTAAAAAACAAACAGTATTATTATATTTATTTACAGAATACTGGGCACTTGTTAAACAAACAAGTCTCTCTTCTATTATGCTGATTTTTAAAGTAGTTGTGCCTTTTTTCTTTTTTTTGAGACGGAGTCTTGCTCTGTCGTCCAGGCTGGAGTGCAGTTGCAGACCTCGGCTCACTGCAACTTCCGCCTCCTGGGTTCAAGAGATTCTCTTGCTTCAGCCTTCTGAGTAGCTAGGATTACAGGCATATGCCACCACCCCAGGGTAATTTTTGTATTTTTAGTAAAGACAGGGTGTCACTGTGTTGGCCAGTCTGGCTGTCTCGAACTCCTGACCTCATGATCCGCCTGCCTCAGGCTCCCAAAGTGCTGGGATTACAAGCGTAAGCCACCATGCCTGGCCCCAAAAAAGTTATGCATTTTTATATGACAATTTCTACAAGGACTAAAAATTTCTACAGAGCAGTGATCACAAACTGGTAAGGTTTCAGGTATTTTGAAGTTTCTATTAAAACATTTTGCGTCTCTAGATATTAAGGACTTAGCAATGAAGAACAGTCACAGGGCAGCCTATTTCAAAAATGATAAATATACTTATTTAGAAATTGATGTTTCTCTAACTGTTTCTACCATACACAAGGTAGGCAGGATAGATAATGCATCTTCATGGCCCAGAGTGACTGGGTAATGCCAGTTTTCACTCCCCCAGTCCCCAGAGTGGTTCTGAGATGTTCCCACACCTTGTTCAGAGAGCTCTTTCAAATCTACAAAAGATATTAAATTAACTCTTCCAAGGCCACAGGTCTTCCTGGGACACACAGGATGAAAGACACCTGACATGGCTCAGCCAGAAGTATAGCAACTGAAGTCACCATATAAAAGTAAAATAGCATGTCCATGGCATTCCAACCCTTATTTAAACATTAACATATAATTTCACTTCATAAAAATTAACAAAATGCTGAAGGATTATAAATGTTCAGAATTTGCCTGCTTAATTTAATTATTTATTGTTATTTTTCAAAATTTTACAATCCACAGTAAAGTTGAAAGAATAATACACTGAACACCCATTTATCCTTCAGCAAGGTTTAATAGTTGATTACATTTTGTCATGTATGCATAATTCAATACACAGTTTAAAAATATTTTCAGGCCAGGTGAGATGTCTCAGGCCTGTAATCCCAGCACTTTGGGAGGCCGAGGTGGGCAAATCACAAGGTCAGGAGACTGAGGCCATCCTGGCCAAATGGTGAAACCCCGTCTCTACTAAAAACACAAAAAATTAGCTGAGTGTGGTGGTGCATGCCTATAATCCCAGCTACTCGGGAAGCTGAGGCACGAGAATTGCTTGAACCCGGGAGATGAAGGTTGCAGTGAGCCGAGATCGCGCCACTGTACTCCAGCCTGGGAGACAGAGCAAGATGTCTAAAAATATATATATATATATAATTTATGTATTATATATATTTAAATGTAATATGTGTTTTTCAGACCATTTTAAAGTTGCAGTCCCCTACTTTTACCCTGAATACTTATATGTGCATCTCCTAATGAGGATATGCTTCCACATAAAAATTTATCTTTTACATAACCATCATTTCACCTAAGAAAATATGATGCTTTTGACACTGTAGACTACTAGAACAGGGAGGGATGAGAGTGTGGGTTGAAAAACTACCTGCAGTGCTCACTACCTGGGTACAATATACTCATGTGATAAACCTGCACATGAACCCCCTATATCTAAAATAAAAGTTGAAATTTAAAAATAAATAATATCATTTGCTATATGGTATACTTAAATGTAACTCCTTTTAAATTAAACAACAAAAAAAGATATTTGAGAACTTTCTTTTTAATTCATGATCCAATCATGTTTCACCCATTACACCAGTCTGCTATATCTGTTCAGACTCTTTAATCTAGATTAATCCTTGTGCCTTTAATAAAATATTTATTTCAAAGCAGTTTTAGGTCTATAAAACAAATTGTGAAGATGGTACAGAGAATTCTTACATACCTCAACTTGATTTTCTTTATTATTGACATCTTACATAAGTATGGTGAATTTATTACAGATCATGAGCCAATATTGATGCATTACTTTTAACTAATGTCTATAATTTATTTAGGTTTTTTATGTGCTTTTTTTTTTTTAACTTAATGTCCTTTTTCTTTTCCAGAATCCCATCCAAAATGTATTTAGTTATCATGTTTCCTTAGGTTCTTCTTGAATGGCTGTGACTTTATTTACTACTTTGATAATTTTGAGGATCACTGGTCAGGTATTTGGTAGAGTTTCTCTTGATTTGGAATTTCCTAATGTTTTTCCTTCAACCTGGCTGTGGTCATGGGTTTTTAAAGGAAGACTATAATGGCAAAATGTCATTTTCATCATACTATATCATGGGCTTTGTTTGATTGCTAGAGATGCTATAACAAAATGCTGTAGACTGGTGACTGAAATCATAGAAATGTATTTTCACACGGTTCTGGAGGCTAGAAGTTTGAGATCAAGGTATGAGCGGGGTGGATTTCATTCTGAGGCTTTCTTCTCCCTTTGTCTTCAAATGGTTGTTCTCTCTGTGTGTGTGCATCCCTGGGCTCCTTTGTCCAAATTTTATCTTCTTATAAGGACAACACATAGATTGAAATAAGGGCCATTGTTTAACTTGACGACCTCTTTAAAGCTCTGTCTCCAATTACAGTTGTATTCTTAGGTCCTGGGGGTTACGGTTTCAACATATAAATTTGGGGAGGCACAATTCAGCCATGCAGGTTCATACTACTATTAACTTGACTATCACTGTGCATATAGACCTTGATTACTAAGATAGTGTTCATCAGACTGTTTTTCCATAAAATTACTCTTTATTTTCTCTCTCTTCATATTGCACTCTTTGGAAATAAGTCACTATGTGAAACCCACACTAAGTTAATAAATAGGGGAGTTTTGCTCTTCCTTCTCTAAGCTGGAGTATCCTTTAAAATTATTTGAAATTCTCCTGCATGGGAGATTTGTTTATTCTCCCCCATTTAATTATTTTATTTAATTACTTATTTAAATTCTAAAATTAGCACTATACATTCTTTCAACATCATTTTTTCATATATCTTTGGTCTTTTTTTAGCTGGGGTCAACTACCTCTTATTTAAACTTATGGTGATCCTGTTTCCCACTTTTAGAAATGCGCTTGTCAAAATTTCTCTTTTTTGTATTGTTTAACCTGGATGATTTGTAAATAAAGTTACTCAATAACTATTTGGGGATTTTGCTATTTAATTTTATTTATTTTCTTGAATAAAAAGCTGGTTAGTGGAAAAACTAGACTTCTTTTAAAGTATTATGTGTTTTGGCCCTTGGATGACCAGGGATTTTGTAATAGATTTGAACTTCCTAAAATAGACTGTTTGAAGAGGTATTACTGTCACTTTACATAGAAGCCTTCCAGTATATATTTGACATCCAGCTGATGAGATACTGTAGAAGAAAATGAAAGAACAGATGAGAGAAGGAGTAGGTATCTTTTAGGTCTGATTTGGATGTCTATAAATGTCTACATTGATTGTTACCAGCGATGCTGATTAATTTCATTTGAATTAACCATCACATTTACCTAATTTTCCTGTGACCCAAATAACTAAGGGTAGGTCAGGGTCTATGGTCAGGAAAAAAAATGGCCCTTGCTACTACTAACTGACCAATAATATCACGTAAATCAAATCCTTAAGGTCATGTACTACAGACTCATTTGAATATTTTAACTAATAATTACATGCAAATATTATTTTCTGCTTTAAATTGATGGAATTATTTGTTGATATAGAAGTGGTAGTTGTGCAGTGGGAGAATTGGTGGAAACATATTTTATGTGTACAGGCATCTAACTTGCTATAGAGGAGAGCAGAATTAAAAGATAAAAGGAAGGGCGAGCTGACTTATAAGGGGTTGACTTTGATTTGTGAGGGTGAGAATGAAATATTGTTGTGCTGTAGAAAACATAAGAGGGATACAAATAGGAATGAGGTGTAAAAGATTTGTGACTGATGTGAGGTAATACATAAGTTTTGTGATATAAAATTGATGTAAAAAGGGTCAGCTATCAGAAAGCATTGAAGTTCCAAAGTATCAGAATTGGAAAGAACTTCAAGGAGCTAGTGAAGAGCTTTGAAAAGAACTTGCTTTGAACTATGTGCACTTTGCAAAATGATGCAATTCAATTCCAAATCCTCTGGCATTTGTTCATGTGATTTTAGGGGCACCCAGTAAATGGGATCAATATTGATGGCAAATTGGATTTTCAGAAAAACACTGAAGAAGCATTCATTTTACTAAATAAAACTGATTCTTTTTTTATGAAATAAAAGCAGTTTAAAAAGAGATCACATTAGCCTTAATAATATCAAAGTTGGTGGCTATTCATACTAGTTTGTTCATTTTATCTCACTATGTTCTATGCTCTCAGGTCATTTTCAATTCATTTTGTTAGAAATGAGATTTGTGATGCCTTTTAGGTCTCTTCTAGTTGTTCATGATTGGAATATGCATTTATAGATAAATCTTTCTGGTGCAACTTTTTAACTTATCTATCACTAGGTCTTTGGAAATAAAGGGTACTCTATAGATCTTTCAGTGGTTTCCATGACCGTGATTGAGTTGACTGTCTTTACTGGTATCACAAACTTAACCAATTCAGTACATTCAAGTAGTCAGAAAAACATACTGGACTTTCCCTCATGGAAGATGGATTCGTAGCCTCAGGATAGCATACAATTTGTTATTAAAGTTAAAAACAATGGCTAGAAGAATATTTAGTTTTCTGTCCCCCCAACTTTAGTTTACAGTGAACAGAACGATCATGTGAGGATAGATGTTGTTTATCTGAGCTAGGAATCATACAATCAATGGAAACAAAAGAATAAATACCGATATCAGTATTTTCCATATGATCAAAGAGAGCTATTGGAATACTCACACAGGAAAGGAAGATCTTTTTGTTTCTTTTTGAGTACATATATGGGTTAATAGAAACATGCTAACCATATAAATAAATCTTTTAATTAGACCTATTATGCAGAATTTGTAAAAATTGCAAGGCTGACTGTGAGTTTTTAGTAGCATGAATGGGTTGTGAATCAGCAAAAATTGGCCATGGAAAAGACAAGGAGTCCTAAGCAGGGTTCAAAGTCTAATGAGAGTGCTTTTCTTCTTGTAAATTACAAATAAATTATGTATCAGAAAAGCCTCTTATTCAATCAAATTGTACATCTTGACACAAGGTAACATGATTTAAATTGCTCACACTGCTAGAGATAATACTTGAATTAAATAAGTAACTCATAACAGGTAGTTAATGTTCTGTTTCATTTTGTATTTAATGTGGCACTGCGTGCAGATACAAGGAACACAGCAGTTGTTCTTACTAGCTTTAATACATGTGCTGGAAACCCTCCAACTCAGGTGTGAGATGTTAAAAAGGGGATGGTTCTTTATTCCCTTTTATGCCATTATTTTAATGAGCATAATCACTGGTATATGACATATTAGAGGCAGGTCCTTTAGTGTCTTGTCTATCACTTTTGCTCAAGAACATCATATTTATAGTACACGGCACAAATACATTCAACAAATAATTGTGGGGTGATAGTTTGATGTATTTATTATAGTATAAGGAAAGACTGATATTTCTTTGAGCTGATTCTAACATCATTGTTGGGTAGAGACATCAGTGTTCTTAGGAAGAAGTCTAGCAAGACAGAGATAGTTGGAGTCTGAATTCCCAGGATAAATTCTGGCTGTTTCCCTTTAATAACTGCATTTTCTTTAATTAAGGTTTTTACGTGAAGATTAAACAATACATTGCGTATGAAAAATAGAGCACAATGCCTAATTCTACTGTGCTCATTAAATGTGAACACACACACACATACACATACACATACACATACACACACACACACACACACAAACACATACATTGCTTTCTTTCAGTAGTGTTAACATTAGAAAGGCTGTATCTCAGAATTACGTGTTCGGAATCATGATACTAAATATATGAAACTGACTTGAACAGCAAAATTTGGGTTCAAGATTAAAGCTACTTTGTAAAAATGTTTTAAATTACAGTCGTAATGTTTATTTACCTGTCTTTTGGTGGTAGTTACGAATTTTATTATAATACTAGATTATGTGAAACTGTTCTATGTGTGCTTTAGCAAATTAATTTCTCCACACCTCAGGATTTTAAAAAAATATATTTAATGCATGGAATATATTATATGACCAGTAAATACAAGATCGATACTATACTTATAAATTAATAAAAACTGAATGACCGGTATATATCATGGCATTCACTTATATATAATATAAAGTGATGCAGTATATACACATGGCTTTTGAGCTAAATATTTTTGAACTAAACACAATTATTATAGCAAATCATTCACCCTACAATATTAAATTACTTTATGTGGTATATTACCAGTCCTATGTCAACATTTGAGTGCTATATTGATAAACCAATGAATATATTTTTCCAACAAACATATCTATACCTTGTCACTGTACCCCATAATGTCATCCTTGCAGTTTGATTTGTTGTTCCTGAAGCTACAGCAACACTTCTGTGCACAACAACCTTTTAGCTTGTAAGGGCATCTAAGGACTCTAGATGTCACTCAATGTTTTACGTATAGCAACATAATTTTCTGCAGACTTCTTTGCTCTTCATACAGGAAGCTCACCCACAGGACCAAGAAAGTCACAGAGGTAGTTGCAGATGGACATATGTACTGGCTTCTTTTCTAATTAAATCATTCGGCTTTTTCTCAGAACTTTTTGCTTCTCTCTGATTTTGGCTTTGTCTAGCTGACAAAGTAGCTGATTTTGATTGCTACTTAGACATTTGTTGTGATGTAATATGTGTTTTCCCTGCTGTAAGGAAACAAGAATGAGCACTTCTGAGGCATAGGCTGAGCAGCAGCCACTGTGCTATCACAGTGTCACCTAGATGGAGGCCCAACCTTGACTCCATGCAGACTACAACCTATAACGCTCTGAGATAGGGAATTTGGCAGAAGTTGCTAAAACGTGTTAGATGTTATAGAACAGTTAGGCATGGCATTAAAGGTTTAGATGAACGCTTTCAAGTGTTTCGGATTCAGGAACCCTTTACACTTTTAAATATTGAGTTATTCAATGAGTTTTTAAATTATAATTTTTTCTTTGTTCACTAGATTACTAGTGTCTTAGATTTCCTTTACTAATTTGCTTATTTTATCTGCATAGGTGTGTCTTTGTTTTACTGTCTAATTATACCTGACTTCTTTGTATTCAAAATTGGCAACTAGAATAGATTTTCCTTCAAAAAACACCAAACACTTGTTTTCATGCATCACTTTATGTTATGCATACATAGCATACATATGCATATATAAATATTTATAAATATGTATGTGTATGTACATATTGCTATCACTATACATATGTATACATATATGTTTTTACATACATATATTTATATATACATAAATAAATATGTATACATATGTGAGTACATATATATGTATACATATATAAATTTTAAAATTTAAAATAATTCTATTACACAATATGCAAGAAAAATGAGATGCAGCATTGACCATGAGCAGACTTAAAATACAACTACCCATATTAAATAATGGATTATTTTTAATAAATTCAGATATACATCAGAAATGAAAGTGTTATATATAAGACATAATATTCATACATAAATAATATGATTAGGATGGGTGTGTGAATGCATTGGAACAATATTATGGACCATCATACTATGTATGTGACTTACATATCTAATTGGAAATTTCTAAGTAGTTGCATTAGAAATAAGTTTAAAAAATTAATTTTTAGGTTAGTTGCTGTAATCTGTAGTCACCTGTAATCTCAGCACATTAGAAGGCCAAGGCAGGTGAATCACTTGAGCCCAGGAGTTCTAGAACAGCCTGGACAACACAGTGAGATCCCATCTCTACAAATAATACACAAATTAGTGGTGTTGTGGCTCAGTGCACCTGTGGTCCCAGCTAATGGGAGGCTGAGGTGGAAGAATCACCTCCCACTTCAGTCACCTCCCACCTCACAGTCAAAGCTGTGATCGTGCCACTGCACTACAGCCTGGGTGACAGAGTAAGATCCTACATCAGAAAAATAAATATTGAAATAAATAAAAGTATTTTTAAATGTATTTAATTTAGGCCACTCTATAAAATATTACAATTGCAACTTGCAAGCAATGTAAAAACTGTCAATGTAATTTTTTTCTATTATTCAGAGTTTGCTGTATATTTTACAATTACCACACATCTCAATTCAGACTAGCCACATTTTAAATGTTCAATAGACTCATTGGCCGCACAGTTCGATACAAAGAAGGAAAGAATGTTTCTCAACATTAGCTGCAGTAATGGGAGGAAGAGATTTTTTTTTTCCCTCTGGGTAATATTTATCCATTCTACTTCTACTTAGTTGGAAACAGAAATTTTGAATTTATGGTAAACAAAACTCTTATAAATATGTAATTTCTTCCTAAATGTCTATTTTAAAAAATTACTTCAAATATTAATTGTGGCTCTTACAAATTTAACACTATGGTGTCTACGACAATATTCTACTTAATATATATTGATATCTCCAAAACAATTCTGTGAAACATATATGGAAAATATTTGAGTATTGAAGAAAAATATCAGTAAAGTACATCAGAAGTTTGATGGCTTTTAGCTCTACACATTATTTTACCTCAAAGATTTATTAATTAGCAACCATCTAAATAAGAATAATAAACTATTAAAATATTTTGGTCAATAGAATTGTTTACACGATGATAAAATTATATAGTAGGAAGAGCTTGTATTAGTAAGTTCTGTAGAAATATATTCTAATATTACCTATCCCATTTACTTGCTAGGTGGCTTGGAGAAAGTCCCTGTGAACCCGTTATCTCATCTCTAAAATGATTATGTTTTCCTTTAAGAACTGTGAAAATAAAAAAAAAGTTATCAAAGACCAGTCCAATTTCTATGAAATTTTGAGTTAGTAGATGTGCGTATATTTTTAAATATATGTATAAACTTATTATTCTTATTTTTAAAATTAATCTGTTTTCTGGTGAATTCAACTTTATTATTGACAATTATCTAAACCATTCTTACAGCATTACTTAAGGAGTAATATATTTAGTAATATATGCTAAAAATATATATATAAAATATTTATTTTGTTCTATAGGTTTGATGTGGTTTGGATATATGTCCCTGCCAAATCTCATGTTGAAATGTAATGCCTATTGCTTTAGGTGGGGCCTGGTGGGAGGTGTTTGGATTATGGGGTTATATCCTTCATGAATGCCTTAGCACCATCCACTTGGTACTGTCTTTGTGCTAGTGATTTCTCACAAGATCTGGTTGTTTAAAAGTGTGTGACACCTCCCCGCCCTCTCTCTATTTTGCTTGTACTCTCACTATGTGATATGCTGGCTCCCCCTGTACCTTCTGCCATGATGGTAAATTTCCTGAGGCCTCATCAGAAGCCAAGCAGATGCTGGGTGCCGTGCTTCCTTTATAGCCTCCAGAACTGTGAGCGAGCTAAGCCTCTTTTCTTATAAATTACCCAGTCTCAGGTGGGCAACACAGGAATAGCCAAATAGAAGGTCTATCAATGTTTTTATAACAGCACCATGTCTTCATTTTCAGTAAGAAAATTATTTCCAAGTATGTCTATATCAATATTTAAACTATTCCCATACTGTAAAATAAAAATATATATTCAAGTTAAATTATAAATGTAAATAATATAATTTTCTTTAAATACACATGTCTTTCAAACTATAATTTAAGTTTTGTGTCTCTATTATCAGTTTGTTATTATGTTTTCCATCAGGAGTTTTAAATCATGAGAGAAATTGAGATGTTAATGGCATTATTCTAGCCATTAGAATGATTATATTATACACATCATAAATCTATATTAATTAAAAAGCTTAGATGAATGTAGATGGGTTCTGACATTTCCTGTGATTGAAACTGGATCTATGGGTAAGTTCTGGAGACATGTGGGGCACACTATAGTAGGAGCCTACTTCCTCAGCTTAGGTTGATAAAACAAGTTTAGAAAGAGCAATATGATAGTTTATGCCATTTTTATTCTTTTGACTTAAATTTTCATTTAAAACTGATGACATATAGAGATGAACTGAATTTAAAGTTTACAAGATCATAAGCATTGGGCCTGGTAATCTTTATTTTTAACTAGCCCCAAAATTGATTTTTATACACACTCATATTTAATTAAGAACCCCTGCAGTAACTCAATTTATCATTAATGTGTCCAGCTAAGTGAAAATTGAGAAAAACAAATGGAAGAAAACACATTTTTCAACTCATATAAATTGGTGACCAGTAAAATAGTCTCAAGAAATTCAGGGAAACAACTGAGATACCATTTTGAGGCTGTTGCTATCCACTATCACAGTATCTACTAACCACAGGTAGACAGAATAGTAGAAGGGAGTCATTTTATACCCGTTTTACAAAGACAGAATTCAAACATTACTCAGAAGAAAAAAAAAAAATGTGGTAAAGAATATTGTACTCTACTGGCAAGGATTTAGTAAGTGGGGAGAAAGCACTGTACTGTGTAGGAATAAATTATTTATTACAGGAAATAGAACACACATAATTGTAAGAGGATCTTGGAAAATGAAGGTCCAAGAGGACTTGCTGAAGGATCAGAAAAGTCACCAACTATTCATCTGAGAAGCTAAGCAAGTGTCATCTCTGAATTGGAATTGTGAATAAAAGTTTCTAGATGGATTTCTGAAAGTTGCTCCCCTCCATAGCTTCCACCTTTGTAGACAGGTGACATGAGCAGGGGAACACAGAAAGAGAGAGCAGTACCAGCATTTGGGAAGAATTGGATGCAGAGTGGAAGAGAGAATCGAAACACCACAGAGCACATCTGTCTGCTACCACATCTGACTGTATAGAAAGTAAGGGAGGTCAACTTCAGAGAGTTTAGGGCACTATTTCACTTTCAAACTCCATATCTCATGCAAATTCCCCTGTTATCCAACTCCAATCCTGATCCATACTAGGAAGGGTATTATATGAAACATAGTTCCTGGATTAAACAAACTGAACCAGAGCAAACCAATATACACTCTTAATATTTCCAGATGAGAAATAAGACTGACTATATAAAGCTGTCTGAATTCAAAAATGATTAAGCATACCAATATTTATATGCAAATAATGAACATAATAATAATAATAGTAATTGATGAACATCTGCAAATTCCTCCAGGAATTAGAAGAAAAATTAAGACTTCACCAGCTCAGGATTTTCAAGAAAGTTAAATAAAACTCCTATAAATCATAGGTGAAGAAGTTTCATAACGAGAAGAAAAAAAAGATGACAAAGATCTATATTGAAAAAGTTAAGTCGTGACATTAGGAAAAAGTAGGTCTTTTGTAACTTGTTGTCAAGCAGTCACTAGATTTGGAATAGACCCAGGATATATGTATCCTGCTACAGATTTGGCTTCTCACCTCGAAAGTACCAAAATTTTTAGGATAACACATTTTTGTTTGATTTTTATTTTTTGAGATGGAGTCTCACTCTGTCATCCAGGCTGGAGTGCAGTGGCAAGATCTTGGCTCAACACAACCTACACCTCCTAGGTTCAAGTGATTCTCCTGCCTCAGCCTCCCAAGTAGTTGAGATTACAGGTGCCTGCCACCACACCTGGCTAATTTTGGTATTTTTAGTAGAGACAGGGTTTTGCCATGTTGGCCTGGCTGGTCTCCAACTCCTGACCTCAAGTGATCTGTCCCCCTCAGCCTCCCAAAGTGCTGGGATTACAGGCATGAGCCACCATGCCAGGCAGGTTGACACATTTTTAAAACAGGACTGTGATCAACCCAAAGGCTTTCTTTTAACTAACATCCATGATGCCATTGCCTTTATGATAAAAAATGTTTCTCTAAATATTAACTTCACCTAATTATCAGTAGCACCCCTATGTTATACCATATTCTGATTGTATAAGGAAACTCTCTAATTATGAATTGAACAGCATTTCATCTGGTATGAAACCACTGACTTGCAGCAACTTGAGGATTTTCCTTCCTCCCTTCCCCTACTATCCTTAGGCCCAGTTTCACATGGCAACTACTCCCTGAATCAATTTTAAGCTGACTGCATTGAGAGTGAACATGCAGCATTATCAGCTGCGAGATATACGATGTTTTCTATTTGTCATGGCAGTCATTTTTTTATCTTTTCATCACTGTCCTTGTAGTAGAACACTCCAAATGGAGTGTGCCTTGTTAATCTTCCTATGGGCACAACCTTTTTCACATACTCCTCTAGGATTAGGAATGTCCAAGGGATGCAGCACCCACTAATTAAATATAAATAATACAGCCATCCCACTCTCAGAAGAAAGTCTGCCATTGGAGATCTTTCATTTAAATGTTCCAGATAGTGGATCATGGTTTAAAGGTCTTTCACCTACTCTAGTGATGCAGGATATTTCCTTGACCCCTTTTCAGGGCTTATGACAGAGGGGCCTGATTTATTCAGCCTGCCTTGCTCACCTCATTGCAGGAGGGAGAGTGCAGGTGAGCAAGTGCAGGAACCAGTCAGCCACTTCAGTGCTGGCAGGAACAAACTCTGTGCAAGCACTACTGCAGCATCCAGGTTGGGGTGCCTGCAACCCCAAGGGACCAGAGGGTGTGTTACAGTGCTCTTTTAGCTCTGCTGTCTGTGGACAATAGTGTGTTATCAGGTCAGTGGGCCCTTTGCCTTGTTGAGTGAGGCAGCGGCCATCTGCCAGCTAGGGCAAAAGGCCAGTGTGACAGCCTTTTTGGGTACCCACACTTGGTGGGTCCCAAATTGTTGTCTGATGCCCAAGAAGAATGAGGTCATGTGAACAAATTGAAAGAATGTGAATGTAGAGCATTTTATTGAGTGATGAAAGTGACTCTCAGCAGATAGGGGAACTGGAAAGGAGACGGGAAGGGAAGGTCACTCTCTGCTGAAGTAAGGTCTTCTCTCTCCAGTGTCCAGTTGTTATCTCTGGAGTCAAGCTGCTTCTTTTTGTCTAGCTGCTCTGAGTCTAGGGTCTTTATAGGCACAGGATAGGGGGTAGGGCAGGCCATAGATAGTTTTGGAAAAGGCAATATTCAATTTTTAAAAAGACATTATTCAGAAAGAACTACTCAGGAGAAAGTGGACACATATGGATGGAAGTTCTCACTTTGGGCTGCAGGTTTCAGGCATTTTGGCTCAAAGGTAGGGTTTTGCCAGGGACCCGCCCCGTCTGCCTAGAGTTTCTCTGCCTCCTATCTCTGTCACTAGCAGTATATACACTCTGCATTTACCTATCCTTTCTTGGCTCTGTCGCCCTTCTTTACTTTAATATGTCAATGAAACTCCTATCAGTGCTCAATAAATTAATTACATACACACAAAACAGTTATATGATATAAGGTCTGTAAAAATATGGACTTTTTAAAAGAAGAGCAATGTATAGAAATGATAAGTTTACTCAATATCCCTGGCATGTTTGTTTAATAAATACATTGTTTTCTCATTACCACCTATTTTTGAGGGTAGATGCAACATAAATACTTACAACTGGAAGTTAATGCAGATCCTTACATACCATAAAAAGTTGGCCTACTTCTGCTCACCTTTTTCATGGTTTAACTAAAAATGAAAGTGAATTTAAGCAACCTCGTGTATAATAGAATGTAACTTTGAGCTATGAAATGTCATATTGCTTACATGTGGATTATGAGAAAATTATTTATGAGTTTTTGAAACTATTCCATAATTATTAAAATATGTTTCTGTAGAAAGCAAATGGAATACATATTTTTGTATGTTTGAGAGTGAGCAGTTAAACTGTGTAATTTTCTGCTGCAGATAGTTATCTAAGATGGAGTCACTGAGCTTCTGAAGTAATTAACAGAAAGAATAAAAATCCTGTTTTTGATTTACAAGATGATTTTTACTGGAATAAGGTTTATATGTGTCCTCTTTACTCGTTAGATAATTTGAAGTGGCTTTCTATTTATTAGTAAATGTGGGAACTGTATATTTTATGCACTAATAATTTTACTTATTTGAGAAAATTGG
Organism: Piliocolobus tephrosceles; assembly: GCF_002776525.5. Lineage (NCBI taxonomy): Eukaryota > Metazoa > Chordata > Mammalia > Primates > Cercopithecidae > Piliocolobus > Piliocolobus tephrosceles. The sequence goes on from NC_045447.1 coordinate 48,714,132, forward strand.
AAATTTTGCTTTTTCCTACCATGTGTTAAAGAAATAGCATGTAAAACACCATATCCTAATCAGAGTTGTTAAAGGGGTATTGAAAGTCAGTATCTTCAACAAAGAAGTGCATACAGTTATACTTAATCATTTCTGCCACTTTTGAATTTTTATCTAAGTGAGTGATTATGTAAATAAGCTAGCTGTTTCCCTGATGGACCAGTGTAATTTCATGCCAGTAGAAACTGGAATGAAGCAAATTAAGAGACGTTATATTACTCTATATTTTCATGTGAATTTATATCAAGAAGGGGTGGTGATTCCGAATTTTACAGTAATGTGGCTTTTATTAGTGCACAGTAGCTATGTCCGCAGAATGTCATGTGTCACTTCAGCTCTTAATTTTAATACTTCCATTTTTAATGGAATTTGTAACAAATTACCTGTGATGGTAAGATTCTACTTTAATATCAAGTATTATGATTTCAAGTGTTAACCACTCTAGTGATATGATGATAGTTTAAGCTAGCTATGTGCTATGGCTTTGTTCTCATCCTGATTTATCCGGTTCCAATTTTCAGACAGTCCCAATCTCCTCTGATGTAAGAGACCAGTATGACGGCAGCCATTGACTTGAATTCTATGGCTAAAATACCCCATAGACATTATGGTTTCCCTCAGTGGAAAAATGTATGTAAATACGTCTTTTAGAAGTGCGGTTCCTTTACCCTGATTCAAATTTCCTCCAATTTCTGTCTGCTTTTGTTTACTCTCTGGTGGCTTCAAAGAAACTTCCAAGTACTTAATTGCCATATGAAGGGCTATTAGCCTAAGAGCTCTTCCACCATTACCAGAACTGTATGTTTTTAAGTTACAGTTCTTTTTCTCTTTGTATGTAGATCCACTAAAAAAATTGGAAACAATAGGATTTAATTATAGAAATTACCCTGTGTAAAAGTTTTGTAATGAACTTATTTCTAATTTTAAAAGATCCTTTTTTTTTTTTCTAAATTACTTTATCTGTGAAGCACTGTGGTCTTTTTAAAACTACTCGAACTTTTAGGATATCATACCATTAATAGTCATGTTGACTCTATACATAGGGATTTTCATGAGCTTTATGGTCATGAATTTCTAGTTATGATTTATAAAAATGTTCTTGCTTTTAATGAGTAGCACGAGATGCATATTTCTACTTTTATCAGCAATATCGTCTCAACAACAGCTTTAAAGGCTCAGGTTCACTTCGAGTTCAAGCAGATAAACTGCCCAAACTATTATTTAGCATAGATCTAATTAAAACCTTGTTAGAGCATATTCATTTACTCCAGAAAATGTTATGCAAGTACATGAGTGAATATTGGAAGTCAAACAAGACAACAAAAATATCAAGTAAAAAGATCAATATATTGCCCAGAAACTAACAAATTATTGACCTACATGCGTGCATTTTTACAACAGAAAACAAAAGAACTAAAAACAATAAAATAAACTTTACGTGAGAAGTTTCTTAACTAACATGAAAATTGAAAAGGAGTAAAAAAATATGAGAGTCCCCTATGTGGACATGAGATATATAGTCAATCTAGCGTTTCAGCACATTTTCATTTCATTATTAAACAACTGTTGATCTAATTTATTTTATCTATAGTATTGTACCCTATTATTCTGCATACAAACTATAACATCCTTTCTTCACCATGCTCATATGAAAGAGAATGAAAGGGAAGGACGGTGTGATATACCCAAATATTTAACCTCACCAATCAGACATTGGCTCATAATCCCCCTATAAATCCTCATTCACACCATCGCTCTAATGTCTACAATGGGTACCGCAGCACGCAACAGCACTTCACATTTACCTTTCCCACTTACAGTAAGTTAAACATGTCATTACTGTCTTCTCCAATTCTCCGAAGGTCTGTTTCACTTCTATGAATATTTCCATTTTCTAGTTTTGATTTACTCTAGCTTTGACCTCAAAGAGCCACTCTCTATGCCTTTTTTTTTTTTTTTTTTTTTGAGACAGAGTCTGGCTTCTTTGCCTAGGCTGTAGTGCAATGGGGTGATCTTGGCTCACTGCAATCTCCGTCTCCTGGGTTCAAGTGATTCTTTTGACTCAGCCTCTTGAGTAACAGAGATTACAGTGCTCACCACCACACCCGGCTGATGTTTGTATTTTTAATAGAGACAGGGTTTCACCATGTTGGCCAGGCTGGTCTTGAACTCCTGACCTCAAGTGATCCACCTGCCTCAGCTTCCCAAAGTGTTGGGACTATAGGCGTGAGCCACCATGCCCGGCCTATGCCCTTCTTTTCTCAATGTCTCTCTCTTACCTAAATAGTCCGAGTAAGGTTTCTTTTCAAAACAGCACCTAAAATACAAAGTTTCTGTTAAGAAAACCTCCTTTCTCTGTCACCTGTAACAAGAGACTTGGATACCAAAGGCCTGCCTGTCCTTCCATACCTCCTCATTCAGCAAGTAAAACACACAAATAGATATCTCAATATTTTTTTCTATTTTATTTTATTTTGTTAGTAATTTTTTTCTTCCTAGATTAAGGTACACACACACACACACACACACACACACAAATCCTGAGGTAGCTTATTAATGATCTGTGGAATTTCTAGATTTTTCAGGGCTAGGGAAAACTAAGAACAGGATTATACATTTCTAAAACTAGATTAGATCTCTTAATTTTGCCTAATTTAAGACAGAAATCATCTCTGCATCCCTGCAAATTTTAGATATTGCCATAAAACCAAATTAGCACAATAAAATGTAATGGTTTCCTAACAGAAAGCACATTCTAGAATTTAATGCACTATTGATTCCTTGCCAAAATGAGAAATATCTTGAACTGTCCTTATCTAAGAAGAATTGCACTTTGAAGACTGGCTGTCAGTTCACAGCAGGAAGCAAATGTTTCAAAAAAAAAAAAAAGAACAAGCTGCTCTTGAGCTACAAGAAGTATGAGAAACTGAAAACTATCAATTCTGTGTTTTTCACCTTTTCCATTGTTCAGTGGACGTCTATAAAGCAAATCAGTGTTTCTAAGTTTTGACATGACAGCCAAGTAAATAGGCCAAATCGTTTGCTGCGGTTGTAATCATGACAAACTGACATATCTTGGTTTGATTCTTCATAATGACAAGAAGCAAAAAAATAGGGACATATGGCATAAACAGGCCACTTGAATTTAGCCACAAATTGTTAAATCTCAGGTCACTAATTGCACAAATCTTAAGTTTCTTTTTACTCTGCCATTCAAGGGCCTTCTCTGATGTTGCCCTGATAAGACTTTTCAATCTTTTTCAAACTATTCAACTTAAATTGCACTGCATTTTCATGATTTTCCTTATTTTTTTTTCTATTCTTCTATACATAACTGCTCTACATTCTCTTATCTTTCTACTTTGATCTCTATTCTTTTTGGCCTACCTCCCACCCAATTCTGATGAGTTCAAAAAGTACTCATGTTTTAAGACCTAAGTCAAATTCTTGCTATGCCTTAGGCAAATATTCCAAGAGAAATGTGTAACTCCTATCTCTAAACTACCAATGAATTCATTCGAAGCAATCTTTTGAGACATAGTATTGTACTATATAATTTATGATAAAACTCTATTCATGCTTCCTTGACTGTAAGTATCAGAGTTAATTAACTCTTACTTAGGTTATGGGCATCTCAGTTACAATATGATCAATATCTGTTTAATTACTGAATGATTATCTAGTTGCACCAGAATGAAGAGGCCTCATGGATAATGAAGCACATTGCTGTCAGGACCCCAGGAACAGCTTTTGGCATCTGGAATGGATGGCAAAGGTTCAGAGAACTCACAGAAAGATGAGTTCTTTAAATTCACCATAGTTTCCAAATTGCTTTAGAGAACTCTAAAGGAAATCATGAAACAATTAGGGCCACATCGATTAACTCAGCACTATTTTTTTTTTTTTTTTTTTTTTTTTGAGACAGAGTCTCGCTCTGTCACCAATCTGGAGTGCAGCAGCGTAATCTTGGCCCTCTGCAACCTCCATCTCCCAGGTTCAAGCAAGTCTCCTGCCTCAGCCTCCCTAGTAGCGGGGACTACAGGCGTGCACCACTGTGCTCAGCTGATTTTTGTATTTTCAGTAGAGATGGGGTCTCACCATGTTGACCAGGATGGTCTTCATCTCTTGACTTCATGATCCACCCACCTCAGCCTCCCAAAGTGCTGGGATCACATGCATGACTCTGCACCCAGCCAACTCAGCACTACTTTTACACATTGTTACAAATATTATACTTTTGGAGCAATTAGAAATTGTGTGTGATGTCTTATAGTTTTTAGATATCAAGTTCAAATATTTCCAGATCATCTTGCCAACTGATATGTCAGAGACTGCTGAGAGAAGGAAAAGTTCCAATACATCTACAAATTCTGACAATTCTGACATCCAAAATTTCTTTGTTTCAAAAAAGGCAAAATAATGGTCGTTAGTTGTTATTGGAGAGTAATTCATTAATGCATAATCACCATTAATAATTGTCTAGTATAGTCACTAGGAATTTAGAAGTGAACAATAAAAATGCAGTATATTATTTTAAGGAGGCTCATATAGAGATTTTCTTAAATTTAGTGTTCCATATATATGTAGGAATCATATTAGTATAAACTATATGGCGAACCAGGTTTGATGCAGTTAGGATAGTTGATTTTCCTGTGTTTTATTTTTTAATGCAATGAATTGAAAAGATTTTTACAAGTTCTTATGTAAAAGTCAAGTACACAGATTAGGGCTTCTAAAATAAATTGAAACTGATTTGGTTCTGAAGTGAAAAAAATTTAAACATTTTGATTCAAACTGTTTGTGGTCTCTGAGAATCAACGCTAGGTTGCTGACAATATCAGAGAGGTCATGATACATTTTACGAATACACTTTATTTCTCTGGAAAATGTCTATGATTATGAAGAAAATGAACTTATACTATTAATTTGTTTGTATAAATATATCATGAGATCTTCTGTCTCAGAATTATAAGGAATGAAATGAAACTTCCTGAGAAATTAATCCTCTGGATTTCTAAAACTATTTATTCTATGTACCAGTGTTTATTTTATAATTTTGATACATTTTTTCAGGAATTTATTTCCTTGGTTTGTAAACACATTATATGGAAGATAAATCCTTGAATAAGGAAGGAATCTTAGAAAATATTTAGTCAGGCTTATTGATTTTACAAACAGAGAAAATGTCTTGTCAGTATCAGAATGAACACTAGTAATTGAAGTTCCTTATTCCTTTTGATATTCCATATTGATTCTCAATAATTTACTATTCCAAAACAATCTTTTCAATTATTAATAATACCCTGCTTTTTAATTGAGTGTAATGCTACCCCTATGGATGACTGGATGGGATATGGCTTGTTGTGCTTTACAGTAAGTGATATACTTTAGAGTGGAGTTGCTATATAGAAATACCAACTTTAGAAATGTGGGTTGATTTTAATTTCTAATTATCATCAATAATTAAATACATAGTTGATAACGAAGACAATGAACATTTTCCTTGGTAATTATGTATCATGTTATTGCTAAACATGTCCTTAATAAAAAATACAAGGATGAGATAACAATTTATTTGTCTTTAACTTGCTGTGTGCTGTAACCATGAATTCTTTAGAAAAAGAACAGGCATACTCAGTAAATAATCACTATATATTGATAGTGGATTCTGTTTTCAAACCCTTACGTCAGACTTTCTCAATGTGTTATACTATTTGGCTGATCATAAGTAACTGAGTTGATTGTTAGAAATGTAAATTACTGGTCCCTGCTTAAAATTGACTGAGCAAATTCTCTAGAGGTGGTGTCAGAGTATCTGCATTTTGAATAACCAAAAAAGGGATTCTTGTGCAATTAACAATAAGAATGCCTGCCATTGTGGTTGCCTAATCTGGCATTCATAAAATATAAGTAAATGTTTTATTCATTAAATTTTAGTTCAGAACTTAAAATGGAATAAACACAATCTTCAGATCTGATTTGCATTGAGTATAGACCTTATATTTGAAATTTGGCCCTTGATTTTGTATCTCTGTGATGGTAGGAGAAAACAAGTAGGAGCTGTATGAAACAATAGACTGTCACCTCCAATAAAGATTTCCTTGTTCCAATCCCTCCAAAATTAAAACATTTTTTGAGGGAGAAAAATATTTATTAATTTAAGAAGTTACTGTTTTCTGAGATTCATTAGGTTCACGGTCTTATACACAAAGCCCGTATGTTTCTTTTTTGCTTTATGTTCTTTTTTTTTCTTAATTATACTTTTAAGTCCTGGGATACATGTGCAGAACGTGCAGGTTAGTTACATAGGTATACACGTGCCATGGCGGTTTGCTGCACCCATCAACCCATCATCTACATTAGGTATTTCTCCTAATGCTATCCCTCCCCTTGTACCCCACCACCCAGCAGGCCCCCATGGATGTTCCCCTCCCTGTGCCCCTATGTTCTAATTATTCAACTCACACTTATGAGTGAGAACCTGTGGTGTTTGGTTTTCTGTCTCTGTGTTAGTTTGCTGAGAATGATGGTTTCCAGCTTCATCCATGTTCCTGCAAAGGACATGAACTCATCCTTTTTATGGCTGCATAGTATTCCATGGTGTATATTTGCACATTTTCTTTATGTAATCTATCATTGATGGGCATTTGAGTTGATTCCAAGTTTTTGCTATTGTGAATAGTGTTGCAGTAAACATATGTGTGCATGTGTCTTTATGGTAGAATGATTTATAATCCTTTGGGTATATACCCAATAACAGGATTGCTGGGTCAAATTGTATTTCAAGTTCTAAATCATTGAGGAATCACCACACTGTCTTCCACAATGGTTGAACTAATTTACACTCCCACCAACAGTGTAAAAGTGTTCTTATTTCTCTACATCCTCTCCAGTATATGTTGTTTCCTGACTTTTTAATGATCACCATTCTAACTGGCATGAGATGGTATCTCATTGTGGTTGTGATTTGCATTTCTCTAATGACCAGTGATGATGAGCTTTTTAAAATATGTTTATTGTCCACATAAATGTCTTCCTTTGAGAAGTGTCTGTTCATATCCTTCACCCACTTTTTGATGGGGTTGTTGATTTTTTTCTTGTAACTTTGTTTAAATTACTTATAGATTCTGGATATTAGCCCTTTGTCAGAAGGATAGATAGCAAAATTTTTCTCCCATTTTGTAGGTTGCCTGTTCACTCTGATGATAGTTTCTTTAGCTGTGCAGAAGCTCTTCAGTTTAATTAGATCCCACTTGTCAATTTTGGCTTTTGTTGCCATGCTTTTGGTGTTTTAGTCATGAAGTCTTTGCCCAATGCCATGAATGGTATTGCTTAGGTTTTTTTCTAGGGTTTTTATGGTTTTAGGTCTTATGTTTAAACCTTTAGTCTATCTTGAGTTAATTTTTGTATGACGTGTAAGGAAGGGGGATAATTTCAGTTTTCTGCATATGGCTGGCCAGTTTTCCCAGTACCATTTATTAAACATGGAATCCTTTCCCCATTGCTTATTTTTGTCATGTTTGTCAAAGATGGTTGTAGAGGTGTGGTGCTATTTCTGAGGCCTCTGTTCTGTTCCATTGGTCTATATATCTGTTTTGGTACCAGAACCATACTGTTTGGGTTACTGTAGCCTTGTAGTATAGTCTGAAGTCAGGTAGCATGAGACCTCCAGCTTTGTTCTTTTTGCTTAGGATTGCAAACATAATCCATCACATAAACAGAACCAATGACAAGAAACACATGATTATCTCAATAGATGCAGAAAAGGCCTTCAATAAAATTCAACACCCCTTCATGCTAAAACACTCAATAAACTAGTTATTTATGGAACATTATCTCAAAATAATAAAAGTGATTTATGGCAAACCCACAGCCAATATCATACTGAATGGGCAAAAGCTGGAAGAATTCCCATTGAAAACTAGCAGGAGACAAGGACACCCTCTCTCACCACTCCTATTCAACATAGTATTGGAAGTTCTGGTCCGGGAAATTATGCAAGAGAAATAAATAAAGGGCATTCAAACAGGAAGAGAGGAAGTCAAACTGTCTCTGCTTGCAGATGACATGATTGTATATTTAGAAAACGCCATCTTCTTGGCCCCCAGACTCCTTAAGCTGATAAGCAACTTCATCAAAGTCTCAGGATACAAAATCAGTGTGCAAAACTCACAAGCATTCCTATACACCAATAATAGAGAGCCAAATCATGAGTAAGCTCCCACTCATAATCGCTACAAACAGAATGAAATACCTATGAATACAACTTACACAGGATGTGAAGGAGCTCTTCAAGGAGAACTACAAACCACTGCTCAAGGAAATAAGAGGATACAAACAAATGGAAAAACATTGCATGCTCATGGATGGGAAGAATCAATACCATGAAAATGGCCGTACTACCCAAAGTAATTTATAGATTCAAAGCTATTCCTATCAAGCTACCATTGACTTTCTTCACAGAATTAGAAAAAAACTACTTTAAATTTCATATGGAACCAAAAAAGAACCCATATAGCCAACAAAACATATTTTTGTTTGGACTCTGAACTACAAGTCTCTTTCAGTTCTTTTGGGCTAAGTTTAGACTATGTTGTTGACTCTTATAAGATCAACTGTTGTTTTATATGGTAAGATCATGATGCTATCAGGGTCTTCTGTGAGGCAGAAAAATGTTGAATCAATTAACTCATTTATTTATTTTTCAGTGAATATTTATTAATAACTCACTAGGTACTGGAAAGGGAAAAATTAAAAAAAAATTCTATTAAGGAAACTACATTTTTAATGGATGGAAATACAATAAATGTATCTCCTGAAAGAGTGAAATGTAAGCAAAGATGTGAAGGTGATTTAAAAAATAAAGTATGTGGATATATGGAAGAAAATGTTTCCTTTTAAAGGGAAGAGCAAGTGCAAGCACTCTGAGGGAGAAAAATTCTGAATATATTTGGGAAACAGTGATTGTAACTGAAGCTGATAATCTGGGGAACATTAATAATGTCAGAGAGGTAATGGCAGGTGGCAGCAAGGCCACTAAGGGACCGGCTGGGCATCCTAAGGATTTTAACTTTTGCTCTGAGTCAAAAAGGAATTCTTCAAAAGATATTGAGCAGACTGTTGACAATATTTTTAGGTTTAAAAATTTGGGAAGATGCCATGTTGAATAAACCATATTTTGAAGAGGGAAGGCAGCAGGATGACCTATTGGTATGTCCAGACTAGACATGATGCTGAGATAGGAGAGGATAGTAACAGTGGGAGTGGGAATATGTGGTTACACTCTCAATATATTTTGAAGTTAGAATGAATATGACTTTGTGATGGATTTTAAAATAGAATGAAAGGGAAAAGGAAAGTTAAACACTGGCCAAGTTTTTGGTGTGAAAAAATAAAATATTTTTATTAACAAAGACGGGACCTGATTGAGCTAGTAACAGTTTTGAGGAGAAGATCAAGAGTTCGGATGGAAAATATTAATGTTAAATTTTGATGCCCTTTTGAATCCAAGTAGAGATGAATAGTTTTGGTTTTGAGGACACAGACCTTATCTGGAGGCATCAATGTGAAACTGTCAACATCTAGATCATGCTTAACACCAAGAACCAGAATGAAGTCATGAAATGTTGGCAGGCTGGCAGAGAAAGTAAGAGGACCATAGGGCAGACTTCTCCGAAACTGGAGAAGTCTGGGAAGAGGAACTAGCAAATGATTCTGAAAAAAATGTAGCTAGTGAACTAGGGAGACATCCATAAGTATGCAGTGTTCAGGATGTCATGTGAAAAAAAGTATTTCAAAAAGGAGAATGGCCAAATGTGTCAAATGCTGCTAAGAAGTACAGCTATAAGAACAGTGATAACTGGCCATCAGATTTACTAACATAAGGTCATTAGAAATAACAGTCCTCTGTAGAGGGAAAATTACCAGGAAGGGAATAAGGATTATTTCAGTGAAGACCTTGAGTAAGTGAGGTTAATTACACAAAAGAGGCCAGTTGACTCAGGCAGTAGCATGGACAAATCATCAAAAATGTGAGTGACCATACATCCCAATTTGCCCAGGACAGAGCCAATTTACCTTTGACCATCCTGACTTATTCCTACAGTAATTATCAATAAAGGCTATGTTCATGAACCAAAAGCAAGGCTAGACAATATGATTTTGGCTTTTCTCCAGCTATATTTGGCTACAGTAGTGTGGTGATTTGTATTTAACCACAAAAGTGGTTTTGTCAGCATAGTTATATGAAGAAAGGGAAGGGTGAGAGAATTGAGGATAGAGTAGTTCCCCCTTATGTCTGGTTTAACTTTCCAGTTCCATTTGCCCACAACAGTGATCTAAAAATTTTGAATGGAAAATTCAATAAACACGCAATTCATAAAGTTTAAATTGTGCACCCTTATGAGTAATGTAACAAAATCTCACACCATCTTTCTCTGTCTTACCCAGGACATGAACCCTCCCTTTGTCCAGCAGATCCACACTGTCTATGCTACTCACTTTGTTACTTAGTATCTGTCTTGGTCAGATCAACTGTTGTGATATTGCAGTGTTTATGTTCCAATAACCCTTATTTTACCTAATAATGACTTCAAACCACAATAGTAGTGACTTTTTCAATTTGGACATGCCAAAGAGAAGCTGAGTGAAGTGCTTTCTTTACATGAAATTGCGAAGGTTCTTGACTTACTAAGAAAAATCAATCATATGTTGAGATTGCTAAGATCTACAGTTAGAACAAATGCATTCATTAAATTGTGAAGAAGGAAAAATAAATCTGTGCTAGTTTTGCTGGTGCACCCTAAACTGCAAACATTACGGTCACAGTGTGTGGTACGTGCTTAATTACAATGGTAAATACATTAAATTAGCGGGTGGAAGGCACAAACAGAAATGTGTTCCAATTGACAGCATCATGTTGGGTTAGAAAGCATTGAGCCTATTCAAAGACTTCAGCAAGTATCCTCTGTGAATATGGGATGGAGGGGATGGGGTACTACTGCATTTGCAAAAAGCTTGAAATATTTAACTACTGAATTTAATTGTGTAAGGAGGAGGAAATAAGGGGATGGGGGGAACTAAAAGTTGGTGATATCAATATATTGCAGGTTTCAGTAGAGTTGAGTGTTTCTACTGAGATAGAGAGGTGGTGCTGACAGAATTTAATGTTGGAAATTGAGGTTGTGAAATCACTGAAGATATTGGAAATGATACCTTCTATGTATGATCATGAATATAAGGGCCAAAATTAGGTAGAGAATAAAATCATTGGAGGAGAGAAGTTTGAGAATCAATAGGCCAGAGTATTGGACAGATCATCTAAATGTTTATTGATATCTCTGAGAAACAGAACTGGTGTTATGGAGGAGACAGTGACAGTAATTTAGGAGTTAATATCTTTAAGAAATGAGGAGGAGAGTGGCCTTAAATTCTAATGATGACCAAAATTGGAAGTATTTGGTTATCTTAATCCCGTGACATGAAATTCAAAGCTATGAAAGTTTTTAGAAAGGAAGGTGATAAAGTGATCTAAAAATGAGGCCAAGGAGTAATAGTACACATTCCTACCTTAAAAAATAGTGAGAAAATGTGGTATGGAAATAAAAATATTCAATAACTAGCAGGGCTTTAGCAGAAACAGTATCTTCAAGAAATACCTAGCTCTCAGGTAACATAAAAAGCTAAATGAATCATAGAGAACTAAGGTAAGAATATGGGGGGTTTTGTCAATGATGAACTGTGAGTTCCAGAGAACATGAAAGAAAGGTTTCAGTAGTTGTCAAAGGGTAAGAGATGAATCAGAAAAGACAGTCTACAGAATCATATGAGGATTAGAATATAGGGAAAGAGGACTGACAAGGGAGTTTGGGGTTTCATGAAGGTAATTGATAAACAGAAAAGCAGGGTATGAATGGATTAATCCTGCACATTTCAAAGCAGGTAGTAATAACACTGGTGCTAATGTCAGCAGAGCAGGGACTAGTGGAAGCTGGGAGCTTTATCAGATGTGGAGGCCATGCCATCAGTGGTTTCCCTCCAAATGCTGCCTCTTGACCATGGTAGTATAGTGTCTTGGACAATAGAAGATGAACATAAGCCTGAAAAAGAATGGTCTTAGGTTCAAGTTCTGGGAAGTCTTTCTGGATTATGCCAAATGAAGGTTTAGAGCAAGAGGGTATTGATCTTGCTTTGAATATGGAAAGTTCAATTTTTAGCCCAGAGGAGGGGCATCTCAATTCAAGTGTGTGGGACTACCACTTGATATTAATTTAAATTTAAAGCTATAATTAACATTATCAAATGCTATATTAATAGTCAGAGTTAGGCTATTTGAAAATATTATCAACCAGTAAGAGACTTTCTCTTCTGGCCATCAGATAGCAATTGGTACTATATTAAAGCTCTTTACATAAATAGCTAAATCTCTGGACAAACTACATGAAACAGCTATTTTCAGACATTGAGCAACAAGCAACTAAGAAATATGATGCCTGAGAGAAGTAAATGATTTATACCTGAACATGGTTCATGGTTTTTACCTGGAAGCAACTACTGAAGCCCAGCCTTAGCAAACTGATCTCAATTAGAGTATGCAGGACTTGCTGAGCTGAAGCGACAAAGTTGAGAATTTGAGGAGTTCGAAATTAATGAAGAAGGGTATCAGGGAATAGGATGTTACACAAATAATGAGCCTCAGAAATTTCAATCTGGATCTCCTTGAGTAGTTGACTGAATTCTAAGCTGAGTGTGTGGGACTCTATCACACCAGGGAAGAAACAAGAACTGAGGAAATGTAAACTAAACAATTACAACAGGTGGCTCAGTGCTGGAAGTTATTTGATTTTCAACCAGCCAGAACTGAGAGAACTGACTAAATACATGGGGCATTCAGATGAATTTGTAGTTAAATTTTTTTTTTTTTTTTTTTTTTTTTTTTCCTGAGACAAATTCTCGCTCTATCGCCCAGGCTGGAGTGTGGTGGCACGATCTCGGCTCACTGCAACCTCTGCCTCCCGGGTTCAAGCAATTTTCTGCCTCAGCCTCCCAAGCAGCTAGGATTACAGGTGCCTGCCACTACATCTGGCTAATTTTTGTATTTTTAGTAGAGATGGGGCTTCACCATGTTGGCCAGGCTGGTCTTGAACTCCTGATCTTGTGATCCACCCACTGCGGCCTCCCAAAGTGCTGGGATTACAGGTGTGAGCCACTGTGCCCAGCCAAAAATCTTTTTTAATAAAAGAAAACAAGGTCAATATGACTTCGCTAGCACATTCTGTCATGCATTTAAGAAAGAAATGACACCAATTATTCATAATCTTTTCTAGACAATGGATGAAGAGGAAGCAATTCTTAATTCATTTTATGAGGTTAATATTACCATAATAGCAAATGAGATACGATTTTTCAAGAAAACTATAGATCAATGTCCCTCATGAACACACATATAAAACTCCTCAATACAATATTATTAAATCAAATTCAGAAATATATGAACTTGATAATACATTATGACCAAGTAAAAGTCTATCACAGGAACGCAAGGATGATTCAACATTTAAAAATCAATCAATGCTATTCACCATATCAACAGACAAAATAAAGGGTCAACTAAAATTTCACAGGAGTTTATATGTAGATATTTTGTTCCTTTCTGTGGCTCTTTTTTTTTTTTTTTTGTTCTGAAAATTAACTCCTCAATTTTGAGCTGTTCGAAGAAGAGTTCTGAACTCTGTTCTTTCATACTTCAAGCTAATAAAATGTCTGGTTTTCTACTTGAGATATAACCACCCAACATTCTTGGGTTCTATACATTTCTCTCATGGGGGAAAAAAAATAGAGTTGTATAAATGAGCATTTACCCAGAGTGGTTCTATGTAGGCAGACTTTAGAGATGACTCCCAAGATTCTTGCCCCATGGTGTATATGCCCTGCATTATCCCTGGGACTGATAATATCATGGATATCACTTCTGTGCTTAGGCTATGGTATATGGTATTGCTAAATACAAGAAAGGATTATTAACCTTGGAGGGCCTGACCTAATCAGACGCGCCTTTAGGAAAGACTGGAGCTTTTCCTAGAGAAAGAGGTTTGAAGCATAGGTAGGATTTTCTGTACAAAAAGTTCTCCATTGTTTGTCTTCAAGATGGAGGGATTTATGTGGAAGGTGCATAAGGCAGCATTTGAAGCTCAAAGCAATTTTCAGATGACAACTAGCAAGAAATGGAATGGTATCACCATAGGCTTGAAAGAAGGCGCTGACCTCCAGGAGAGAACATAGCTGACCAATGCCTTGAGATCAGTCTTGTGAAAACCTGAACAGAGAACCCAGTCATGTTTTGCCCAGAACTCTGACCTCCAGAAATGTGAGATGATAAATGGATGTTGTTTTCAGCTGCTAAGTTTTTGGTAATTTGTTATAAAACAATAGAAAACACATTCCCTTCTTTTTAAGACAACCCCCTTACATGGTTTTCTACTTAGTTTCCATAACTCTACAGTGCTTCAAATAATTTTTATATTTTGTCCAAACTTTTATTTTATTATTTTGTTGTCCTTGGGGAGATTATTCCTATATAAAATACTCTGGCCTTATGAACAATGAACTCTGTTGCTGACTTATAAGAGCTACTATGCAGATTACACTATGTATGTTATATTTTCCTAGTATGTGAAGATTCTTTTTAGCTATCAACATTTTCTATACTGTCTCATTTCCAATATTGTCCAAAGTAGAATATTTATCTAAAATTCAATGACAACACTCTATAGCACTGAAATCTTAGCGGAAGCCAGAGCATACACCTAGACTTCTAGGTATCAAGTTTCTGTTCTTTACTAGTTAAAAGCATAATTGCTGCAGTGGATCTAAGATCATAAAGAAACTTTCTGTTTTAGTTATGATTCATATAAGAAGAAAAATAGGGATATTCTGATTATGCCAGAACAAGAATTTTTCTAAACTTTTGTTTTAGGTTCAGGGGTACATGTGCAGGTTTGTTATATAGGTAACCTACATGTCATGTGGATTTGATATACAAATTATTTCATCACGTAGGTAATAAGCATAGCACCAATAGGTAAGTTTTAATACTTGTACAGGATCCTCATCTTCTTCCCAGTCTCAGCCCTCAAGTAGGCCCCAGTGTCTGTTGTTCCTTTTTTTATTCTGTCTGTATGTACTCGATGTTTAGCTCCCACTTACAAGTGAGAACATGTGGTGTTTGGTTTTCTGTTCTTGTGTTAGTTTGCTTAATGGCCTCCAGATTTATCCATGTTGCTATAAAGGACATGATCTGATTATTTTTTATGGCTGCATGGTATTCCACAGTTTATATGTACCACATTTTCTTTATTCAGTCTACTGTTATTCAGCCTACTGTTGATGGGTATTTAGGTTGATTCCATGTTTTTGCTTTTGTGAATAATGCTGCAGGGGACATATGTGTGCATGTGTCTCTATGGTAGAATGATTTATTTTCCTCTGGGTATATATCCAAAAATGTGATTGATGGGTCAAATGGTAATTTTGTTTTAAGTTCTTTCATAAATTGCCAAATTGCTTTATGAAATAGCTAAACTAATTTACATTCCCGCCAGCAGGGTATAAGCACAGAACAAGAAAATTTTAAGATTTCTTCCAGATTATAGAATTTGTACACTTACAGCCAAAGAACAGGAAGACAGACCAAGTGTGGGAGGCAAGACCCAGCATAGAATCAAATCTGAAAATCAAAAAGGTAACACAACTTGCCTGACACATTAATATTTAATATATTTAATTGAGTCAATGAAGCTGAAGTGGTAATATCGAGTGTGCTTTAGTACTTGTACCTGGTATTTATACCTGCCTCCTCATGGAGCATGTAGAATGTTAACTAATAGTTATCATCAGTTTTTCCTTTTCAAACAGAAGGGATAGGAAAAGAGTGTTTACACAATAAAAGTCCATTACAGTACCAGGGTTCAGAGTGCCCACTGTTCGACTCAGAGGGAAATGAACAGTTGTTTTTCTTATTTCTCTTCTGTTCAATGAGGTGTTTCTCAACTCATGTCCCATTATACACAAAGTATATAAGTCTTCAGATATTTTCGTTTGAAAGGGTGAGGGTTGGTGATATGTACACTGACAAGTCCTCCATGGTTATTTGGCAGTGCTGCTGGTCAGAGTTCACATTTGAGAAACCTTACTTTTCAGAGTTGTTTTCATGCTATCAATGATCATCAAGTTGGCCAGTACTCCTTTGGTGATGGTGAATTTTATATGTCAACTTGCCTGGGGTAAGAGATGCCCAGATAGCTGGTCAAATTTTATTCTGGAATATGTTTTGTGAGACTGTATCCAGAAAAGATTAAAACTGGAGTCATTAGGCTGAATAAAGAAGATTTACCTCACGAATTTGGGCAGGTATCATTTTATCCAATCCACTGAGGACCTGAATAGAACACAAGGGTGAGGAAGAACAAATTTCCTCTCTGTTGCACTGAGACTTCCGTCTTTTTCTGTCCTTGAACATTGATGCTCCTGGTGCTTGGATTTTCAAATTTGGACTAGGACTTACACTATTGGCTTCCCTGGATCTCAGGCCTTTGGGTTTGGACTGAAATGACACCACTGGCTTTCCTGAGTCTCCAGCTTACAGGTGCAAGATCATGAGACTCCTCAGTCTCTGTAATCATGTGAGCCATTTAATGCCTCATAGTAAATCTCTGATTATCAATCTGTAGTGTATATCCTATTCATTCTGTTTCTAAAGAGAATACTGAATAAAACAACTTCTGTTCATTTCAAATATTCCTCTTCTTTCTTTCATTTCAAATAGTCCTTTCTCTCTTGTGTCTTAACCCTTCTGTTTTTTGTTACTTTCCTGCAGTCCCTGCCTTATTTTCCATGGAGAATGAAGAACTTGTTTTGTGAAAATTCAGAATCTTTTGCTTATATTTGAGTCAGATGATACTTCATTTGTTTTTCTTTCTCCCTGGGGAAATGGTTCTCAGAGCATCATTGAACAATAAGAATAGAAGGAATAGAAGGTCCACTTCTTTTTTTTTTTTTTTTTTTTGAGAGGAAGTCTCCCTCTGCTGTCTAGGTTGGAGTGCAGTAGCGCGATCTCGGCTTGCTACAACCTTTGCCTCCCAAGTTCAAGTGATTCTCCTGCCTCAACCTCCCAAATAGCTGGGATTACAGGTGCGTGCCACGACACCTGGCTAATTTGTGTATTTTTAGTAGAAACGGGTTTCACCGTGTTAGCCAGGATGGTCTTCATCTCCTGACCTCATGATCTGCCCACCTCGGCCTCCCAAACTGAGATGGTACATTCTTAATCAAAAATTAGATAAATTATTTTAGATAAAACCATGACATGCAAGGAAGAGTAAAATCATGAGATGCCAGAAAAACTTTGCTTTTGTTGCAGTCCGATCAACTGGTCCCCAATCTTCTCATCTACATGTGCAGAAAGATGACATACTGGGAATATGTGCCACAGCTTCTTACTTAGCTATAAGTAAGAATGAGAAACACAGTATGGGTAATACTCGGAACACATTATGGGTAACATTCATAGGTGCAAACAGAGCATGATTACTATTATCATATTCTCCCTCTCTTTCTTTTCTTTCCTATTTTTCTTTTAATAATTCTATCGAAGTCAGGCACCGTGACTCATGCCTGTAATCCCAGCACTTTGGGAGGCCGAGGTGGGTACATCACGAGGTCAGGAGATCGAGACCATCCTGGCTAACACGGTGAAACCCTGTCTCTACTAAAAATACAAAAAATTAGCCTGGCGTGGTGGCAGGTGCCTGTAGTCCCAGCTACTAGAGAGTCTGAGGCAGGAGAATGGTGTGAACCGGAAGGCAGACCTGCAGTGAGCAGAGATCGTGCCACTTTACTCCAGCCTGGGTGACAGAGTGAGACTCCATCTCAAAAAATATATAATAATAATAATAATTCTATAGAATAGCTCAATTATGATCATCCTGTTGCCTCAGAGAAAACTGAAGCTAAGCATAATTGATAACTAACAAGAGACAGAGACAAGCTTCAATCTCATGCATGCCTTATTACAGAAGCTAAGCTTGTAAACATTTCCCTGTTCTTAAAATCCAATAAGCATGGACGCAAAAAAATAAAACATCTTTCTTTTATTTCCATTAGTAGTAAAGAGCTGCTGTCTTACATAACCAGCCTGATGGTCACATGTGATCAATGTACTGGGTAGTAAAAACTTTAAAGTAGATGTGATTTCTATAGTAAAATATGTCTTGTGGATATATTAAAATTTTAACAAAATGTGTAAGATGAATATGCTTGAATTATTAGATTAGCTATATTAATCAATACAAGCCATTAAGAACACTTTGGTTATAAGTTACTTGTTTATAGTCAGTAGTTTGGTCTAAACATTTCATTCTAATTACTATCACTAATCCCCATCCCATTTCAACTGAAATCATGAAAGAAATACCACCCACAAAGAAGAAAATGTGCATTGGTACTTGAAACAGGGAAGAATAACTTTTGTAAGCCAGTGAAATGAAACATTCTATTGTTAAAATATCTATACTGGTCAAGCAGTGTACAGATTCAATGACAAATACCAATGACATTCTTCACAGAAATTAAAGAAAAACAGTAACATTTGTATGGGACCACAAAAGATCCTGAATAGCTAATGCAATCCTGAGCAACAACAACAACAAAACAAAAAACAAAACTGAAGGCAGCCCACTGCTGTTATCAAATTGTAATACAAAGCAACAGTAACCAAAACCAAATGGTACTGGCATAAAAACAGATACATAGACACATATAACAGGATAGAGAATGCAGAAATAAAACCATGCACTTACAGACAACTCAATTCAACAAAAGTACCAAGAACATACAGCAGGGAAAGGACAGTCTCTTTAATAAGTGGTGCTGGGAAAACTGGATATCCATATGCAGAAGAATAAAACTAGAACTTCATCTTCTGTCACGTACGAAAATTGACACAAAATGGATTAAAGTCTTAAAAGCAAGATTTGAAACTATGAAATCATTAGAATAAACACTGGGGAAACCTTATAGGACATTGACCCAGGCAAAGATGTTTTGTGGTAAGACCTCAAAAGCACAGACAAGAAAAGTAAAAATAGAGAAATGAGATTACATCAGATTAAGAAGTTTCTGGCCGGGTGCGGTGGCTCAAGCCTGTAATCCCAGCACTTTGGGAGGCCGAGACGGGCGGATCACGAGATCAGGAGATCGAGACCATCCTGGCTAACACGGTGAAACCC